>NC_073744.1:64056293-64356293 GCF_029784135.1 Toxorhynchites rutilus septentrionalis | reverse complement strand
GCCGCTTTTTGTTGAAAAGCTCAAATTTCGATTCAAAAGTACTTTTTTCCAAAAGTCTTCGTGTTCGTTAACATGTTACCGGGCAGAGTCCAACCGTTTTAGTTTATTTTTCTTGCTGATAAAGGAATTTTTTTTTTGTAAATTTGCTCAAATCCATGCTCAGCTAGTCTGTGGTTCATGATTCTTGCCGATACCGCCAGCGAGAGGTTTTCCTGAATGACTTTGACTGATACTTTTGGGGATTTCTTCACTTCCCGGATGATTCGTTGATTCGTCCAGCTACCGGTCTTTCGACGACGGCCTCTTCCAGATTTGTCAGCCAGCGAACCGTAAGCTTTGTGTTTGTGCACAATTCCACGAACTGCTTTCCGGCTTTTTCCGAACTTCTTCACCCCTTTTTTGTGTTTTTTAAAACTCTTTGTGTACACAACAACAATCGACTTTTATATGATAACGTAAACAACGCTTTGTTTATATCGCGTCAACTGAATCACTGGAAGATTGTAAATAATATCGCACAACCCTGGCTGTCATAACATGTGGAAACGAGGGGTTACTCAAAGGTCTTGAAAGATTTTAGTGTTTTTTATGGGGGTGGGCTTTTATTTTTGTCATCGCATATTTGCATACTTCAATCATGTAAGGAAGTAAACAAAATCTAACAGGAATGGCTAAAATGTTAATTACTTGAAAGAGTAATAATCAATATACAATTCTATGAAATTACGGTAGTAGTTTTTGTTGAAATGGTCCAGAAATTGAGAAAAGTTTTTAGATATGCAAGGTGGGCTTTCATTCCTATAATTATACTTACAGTATGCAAAAAAAAGTTTTTCAAGGCCCAATGAAAAAATTGATTTCTTCCCAGAGCCCACCAGAAAAATAAATCACGGTTAATTGTTGTTCAGTTTATTATTACTTATGTAAAAACAAAGCTGCGAGTTTGGAATAAAAAACCCCAATTATCTTGCATTTGAGACATGATGTTAAAAAAAAAGATAAAAAATAACGCCATAAAGTATATCCACCCCTCTGACTCACATAGTTTTAGTACTTCTTGTGACCATCTTTGCTTCAATAACTGCTCGGCATCGTCATGACCTCGATAATGCTTAGCAGTTGTTTCCGGGGTGATTTTGTCCCAATCAGTTGAGATTACCTGCCGTAATTGCTTAATCTTCAAAATTGACCAGAGATGCTCGATCAGATTAAGGTCGGGAGACTGTGCTGACCACTCCATAACCTTGATACGCTTTTCCTTGAACCACTGCGAATCTAGATTTGAGGTGTGCTTCTGATCTCGGTCTCGTTGGAACGAATATCTGCGCCCCAAATTTAGCTTTTGTGCAAACGCTGGTAGATTTCGCTTCAGAATGTCCAAATAAACCTTCTTGGTCATGATTCCATCAATGAACTCAAGTTCTCCAACGCCGGATGTAGCCATAGATCTCCACACCATGAATCTACCTGCAGAAAAAACGTAGCACTACGTCTTTAGGAAGTGTGTCAATTCAGAAAACAGGTCACGTTTTTGTGAAATAAAGTTAACAATAATAACTATTTTCATGGCGAACAAATTCTAATGATTTGCATACCAATCGAATCGGAAATTCTCTCAGATTTGTTCAATATGCTATACATTCCAATTGCCTAATCCCAAAACATTTAAAATATAAAAAACTGGAAGTATTCCCATTTTCCCAAACATCTGTTCCGCCGTTTTGTGTGCTTACCTTCCCGTACCGTCAATAACGAGCAACTAATACACTCGTTTTTGTCCGTTTTCAACTTATACATACCACTACTCGTTTGGTGGTCATCGAAGCAACATCGAGCGTCGATCGGAAGTGGATTGTCTTGAAGACAGGTGAAAGAGGAGTATCGAGTAGAGTTTCTTTCCACATGGGCCCTTCTCAGGGCTAGAGGCGAATAAACAGAAGGAGTTTAAAGTATAGAAAAGGATGAAGCTACAGTTGCGAGGATGAAACACACAGCTTGATACAAGAATGGAATGAAATGCGAAAGCGTTCGTTGTACGGGCAATGGAAAAGGAGAGAGGAACTACTGCAATTTAAGCTTCCCCATTTCTCGATAGTTCGTAGAGATATTTGCATCAATCAATAGAAAATATTTCTACTCGTGCAGCTCAGTGCGAACATTCTGTGTTGATGGTTGTTGAATGGAATAACGGTTTGCTATGAAGTATGCTGTACACAGAGAACAAAGACGGTTTTATCACGTACGTACCGACACGAGCCGAAAATAAATGATATATTTATATTGTCAGACATAGAAGGTTCTCAATAATAACCGACAGCACAGATGGACTGGGGACATTAGTTTTTAACGAGAAGGTAATTTCGTTGGCAACATTGAGCTTTATATCACGAGTTTGGGAAGCTACAATGACTATAATGGATTTTATTATTTTTTTTGTACATACTGTATAAGATTCAATTTCATTTTATAATGTGGTGTAATATCCTCGTGCATTGGTATAACAGCACCAGTGGTTATGTGGGTAGCGTGGTTTTGTGGAACAGCCTTACAACCCAGCCGGTCTTGGTTCGATCCCTGCTTGACATCGTTTAAGATTTTTTTGGGAGCAATTCCAAGCTGACATGCAGTCTGAGTGCCGAAAACAGTTTTTATGGTGTTTTAAAAAATCTACTATAATTTTGCAAATATTGCAGTAAGTATTCATGTTAGCAGGTTAATTTTCAGCCTAGTGCATTCTCAAAATCACTGCGAACGTTTCATATTGATACATTCAGCCGTCAAATCGTGGTCAATCGATCAAAGTTTGGAGTAAATTAGAGGAGCACTTCATCGCGAATTGTACCACAAGTACAACGTGCAATGTGTATCCTTGAAATTCAAGATTATCAACTGGGACAAATATCTGCCACTTGTAGTTCTTCTAGGGTTGAAAGGTTACATCGGGCGGCTATGCCAAATACGTGATTACGGATTCCAAAATAATCTCGAGTAACATTGTGACTGTAGTCTACCCAAACTTTGTTACACCACCAATCACAACCATGCTTAGGCCCAAGTACCATCACAGCTAACCTCGACTCGATGTGAATAACATATCATAAACTTCCCTGCCTTCGACCCGCGCGCAAAAGGCAAGAGACCACACACGCGGCGCGATCTGCAGATGAAAATTCGTCGTGCGTCTCGTTATCAATCGGAATTTTAGTAGCCGATTCTCGCGCCGCATAAATCTAATTCAATTCAAATCAGTCAACCGTTTACGATCGATGAGATACTGTGCCGAGCTGTTGTCGGTGAATCAGTCAATCGAGTCTCGCTGCCTCCGACCAACGCTTCTTCGTCTCCTCATCCATTATTTATAGCTTTTTAATATATCATAAAAAATAATAAAAATCTGTGATTTCCATTCAACGGAATGAGATTGTGGAAGCACCGAGGGAAGCACAATGAGTAGGCAGAAGTTATAATGTTATAAATTCAAGATTCCAGGAGGTCCTTCTCGACCATCATCACACGGCTCGTGTGAGGAAAGATTTGCACATGAGGCGGCTCTGTCAACACTTCTCCGTCCACAAATTCGTTGCAGTGTTGCCCGATTCAAGACAGGAAAATGTTTTCGCAACAATAATCGTTTTTCACAAAGATGTTGACCCGTAATGGTTCTCAATAATAATCGATTTTCGCGCGATCATCCGATGGCAACCCTGGAACGCTCCGGGGGAGCCTTCACAGGGTTCCAACGGGGCAGACCACACGGCCACTAAACAAGCTCCACGGATTCTGTGTGGCAATAAATCTCCATTTTAGCAGGGCTGCGTGCGTGCGTGTGTTTGTGTGTGCCTAGCGTTCACGGCAGACATTGTGGTCCCGATGTTCAGCGCGCCAGATCGCGCTTTTTTCTCCACTACTTTCCCGTGAAACAATGATCCAGAACAGGACAAACAAGGGAACATTGGATGATGGGGCAGCTGGAGAGCGCAAAAAAAACGAAACACAATGGTGAAATCATATAAATATTAAATATAAATAAATAATAAATAACTGCGCGAAAGACAATGCGCATCAACTCAGTTTTTCCGTCGTTCCGAGTTTCGAGCCTTTTCCCCGTGGCGCAGAGAATCAGCAGAAGCGGTCACAGCATAGGACACTACGAAACAGGAGAACGACACCGAAAGCACTTCGACGTATTCCAGAGATGAATTTTTGATTCGGCTCTCGTGTCCGTCCCTTCTCCCGGCGTGAATCCGCGCGCACGGAATTATGCATCAAAATTTATGATGCGATTTTTTCTCATCGTTCGCTCGTTTTCTCTCAATGGCCTTTGCTCGAATCGATACATCTCATAATACATGTGTATAAATGCTGTATTGTTAAGCACAGCGAGGACGAGGTCTGAGGGAGGAATGGTGTGGGGTTGCTCCGAAGGAATCATCTTTTCAGATAACGGAAATATAGCAGACTTCACGTCGCATCTTCGCTTGAGACCCAACAAACCACAACAAGGTTGCCGGGTTGAAAACAAAAAAAAAACAGAGTCTGAGGTATGAGGTGTATGGAATCTACCTCCCCTTCTCACCCCAAACGCCCACTCTTCAAACGTCCACCGATCCGCCCTTCGAGAAACACGAGCATCGACACAAGAGAACACGGAGAGCAGGAGACGTCTTGGTACAAAAGAAGCTCACCACTTTTTCGCAGGTTCGGCTCGGTTTTCGTGGCAGTGTTGATGCTGTGTTGCTGATGCCGTTGTTTATTTTTGTTTCTCATATTCGCGCTTTTGTACATTCCAAACTCGTGCAGATACCGATCGGAGTCAATTTATCATAGAGCCTCAGCGAGTATGCACTCCTTGGCACCGGGGGAACATCGCGAAATGTCAACGAAATTTATTCCTCGTTTACAACCTTTCTGACGAGTAGTGCTGCCGAGGTGCCGAGGGGTTACCGAATAGATTGTGTAGTTGTGTCGAAATGAACGAGTGAATTGTTTGACTGAGTCTTATCCATGATTAGGCTGACCAAACGTACCGTTTCGAACGGGACAGTACCGTTTTTGACGTAGGACTACGTCTTCCATTTTTATACTGGGGTGTAAGTTCAATGCTTAGAAAACGAGAGTGTTACGCCGGAGCAACAAGATTTTGAGCGTTAATACCTCCTAACCAACTGAACGAAATGGTATGATAATCACTTCATTCGAAAGATAAAATGTCTACGCGTTGTATGCCGTTATACTTGCCTTGAAAGTAAGCTATTAAATTCACAAAAATCGTTGATGCCAAATCGAAAATCCATTCCAATTCTCGTTTGGTGGTCATCGAAGCTACATCGTTGCCGGCGAGCGTCTAGCGGGAATGAATTGTCTTTTTTAAGGCAATGAAGGAATGAAGGAAATCCATTCAGTTTCTCTATTGTTTCCGCGTGAAGCGATCATGATGAAACGTTTTGATCAAGTCGTCAATGTATGAGATGTACAGTGATGCTGCCGAGAAATCGATAAATGTATGTACTGGGTTGATGTAATCCGTGGAATCTGGAAATTGATTAGAGTTAATGTTTTCGTCTACGATCCTTTGGAAGTCGACCCGGCTGGTACCTTTTATTTCCACTGAGGTTGGCTGGCCACCGTATTATCAGAAGCCCGGTCCGGAAATCGTCCACAATGCAAATCAACTGGTTCGGCTGCTTTTTCGATTATCGATTCCATAGGTGCTAATAAATTCCAACACGATCTAGATCGCCGGTTCCGCGTTTTCGTAATCATCAACGAACAAATCTTGCTGATGGCGGTCTTCGTAGCCACATTGGTTCGCGTTCGTTCACTAAGCGATCTTGACTTCAAAATTCAGGAGCCTCAATTGATCATATTTGTGTTGTTATAGAATAACTACGTCCACGCAACAATAATCAGCGATGAAGATCGATCCACGGTCGAATGAAGATCGATTCATCCATACAACTACTCTGGTTTGCAAGAAACGTCGGGATGTTGTGCTATTAATAACATAACAATTATTATAACAACTGTCTCCGCTGTACGGTGTCTAACTGAACAATGGAAGAACAGAATGAATTCTCTTACGAATAAATGGCTACAGTGTAATGTATCATATTCAATGGCACAGGAGGAATACTCTTACGCCTGAAAATGGCTACTGTGTAATGTACAGTTTATAGATACGATAAAACATGTAACATGTTCAAGATTAAAATCCGCAGCGGTTACACCTAAAATGCTAATAAGCCTAAATAAAATAAACAAATGGGATAAAAAAAATCTCTCCTTAACACTAAACCTACCACGAGGGGCAAAATGACTCATTTTAAACTTTTAGTCAAAATTTTCTGCAAATTACATTGTCACAACATAATTTATCTACACTACTTTTCTTAAAACATACATCGAATGAATTTTTTATTGCCACGTCAGTCATTGTTCAGTAACTGTTCATAAATGGTCACTTGACCCGCTGTGGTAGGAATAGGTGATGAAACATCGGTAGGTTTAGTGTTAAAAAAGATGAAAATACAAGCCATGTTGCTGAAATTGTGAATGGTGTTTATGGTGCCGATGCTGTAAAAGCAAATTACGTACAATTTATATTTGTTATTTTATTTGTTTACTTATAGTTTCATTTAGTTAACTGACATGTTTGATGTAAAGTGTTCATATGTTGAATAAAATGTAATGTGGAAAAAGTAATACAGGTCGGACTCGATTATCCGGGATTCGTTCATCCGGAATTTTAGACTCGATTATCCGGACTATTTTATTTTCGATTTTCGGAAATTTTGAATAATTTATATAATAATACCATATTGAATAGCTAATATGGGTATCAAACGAAAGGGCTTGACTAGTAGAACACAGTTATTTATGAAAAATCCAAATCCAAGATGACGGCCACTACAAAATGGCGGATTTCATATTTTCTCAGAACCCCATCAATATGGGTATCAAATGAAAGGGCTAGTAGAACACAGTTATTAATGAAAAATGCAAATCCAAAATGGCCGCCACCGCAAGATATATATATATTATATATATTATATCTTATATATATTTTTTCACAACCCCATCAATATTGGTATCAAATGAAAGGGCTTGACTAGTAGAATACAGTTATTTATGATAAATGTAAATCTATGGCGGCCACTAAAAATGGCGGATTACGTATTTTCTCAGAGCCCCATCAATGTGGGTATCTAATGAAAGGGCTTGACTAGTAGAATACGCCATATATACTTTTTTCACAACCCCATCAATATGGGTATAAACTAGTGGGCTTGACTAGTAGAACACAGTTATTTATGAAAAATGCCCAAAAATGTATCAAAAAAAAAGTTCTCGACTAGTAGAACATAGCAGATAATGAAAAATCCAATTTCAAGATGGCCGCAGTCCTCAAAAAACTAATTACTGTTTGAATGGCTTGATTCAGCTTCTACGTATGTTGGAGTGTTTGTTGGGTTGTTCCACATTAATGGAAAATTGACTTCGTTCCTGTTGAATGATTGATCTGAAATTTGGAACATACAATTAATTCTACTGTCATTATAAATAAAACTGCGTATTCCATGATCTTGAAAAATTCTATTTGGCCGCCGCAAAAAAATGGCTGATTGGCTTGATTTGGAGAATACACTACACTATGAACAACATAAGTTCGAAAAGGTCGCCGCCACAAAATGGTCGACTATGTATTTTTTGCAATCCCCTCAATATTGGTATCAAATGAAATGATTTGACTAATCGGGCTCGATTATATACAGATTCGATTATATACAATTTTGGACTCGATTATATCGAGTTTGGGAAAAAATATTTCTTTTATATTTCAAATATGGCTTATTTCATGAAAAAATGTAACCTTTCAACGTTAAGGTGAAGTTTAAGTGGCTGTTACATGTACAGTGGGGTAAAAATCGTGATTTTTGAAGATTTTGCTTGAGTTTTCACCAGGAATTGTTTATATCGATATTGCATCCAAAATAAGAAAGATAGAAGTTGTGCGTCAAAGAACAAATTATGGAGCGGTTAAAGAACTTCGTTTGAATTGATAGAAACAATCTAGTTTAATATAAATTGTTAGGATAAAATTATTAATAACACATATTTATCATTAATAATAACTAATAAATTATTAACTTTTAAGTGTTTCACTTCCAAAATGTTATCAAATTTCACTAATTTAGTTGTTCCACTACTATATCCTGTACTAAATTTTCTCATCTTTCAAATGAAATTATCATAATCGTCTTCCGTAGCGTACTTTTTAATGTAGAGCCAGTTTGAATCAACAGAGTCCGAAACAAGAAAAAAGTTCTGTAACTCTGTCATTGTTAAAATTCGAACATATGCGTAGGAGGATTTTTATCATCAAATATGATCGTCTATCACCTCCTGCAAGAATCTGGATAAATTAATTTTTTTCATGTGAGAAAGGTGTTTTCTGACTTTAAGGGGATGAATCAAAAATCAAATACATGCAAAAAAAAAATAAATAAAGAAAAAAATTGTTTTGACTCGATTATCCGGAGTGAAAAAAAAATCAATACTACGGATATCCGAGTCCGACCTGTATATTGTTGTCGTAAAGTAGAAAAAATAAATAAATAAAATCAATATTAATTTCTCTAAAACTGCCGTCTCGTTGATGAAAAATAGGCGCATGCATTTTTTTTTTAATGCACGGCCAAATTAGCCAAAGTACCAAAAATACGACAGACAACTTCATTATAGCTGATATATCGACCAATTTGATATTATTTTTTGGAAGATATTCTTTTTTTATATAATGGATATCCGGTTACGCTTGTGATCATTTCGTTGGAGAAATCTTTAGGAAAATGCTTTGTACATTTTCTATGTGCCATGGAAGGCGATATAGCTTCAAAAGCTTCAGAGCACCACATGGGCCATGTTTGTTGTAACAATATCAAACAGTCACCCATAGTCCGGAATACGATTGGTTTTCACAATACAATCGAATTTTTTTCTTCTGCATTCCGAAATCAGTTCAATACAAATTTAATCGTTGCAAATGTGACAACCTTTTCTTGGTTAAAAACAAAAAAAATCAGTGTCAAATTGTTAGCATTCGAATGAAAATTATTACTCGATGTTATTTGAATTTGAATGTTTTATACAGGGTTTTCCATTTCGGGCTCCCGAAAGTATACAGCCCTGCGCTGACAACCGTTTGACATAGCTGTCAACCAAAGCGTCATATCGTTAGTTGAGTGTCTGCCATTTTACAATATGGATCGTTTTAGCATCGCACAACGTGTTAATTTTGTTAAATTATACTATAAAAATGATGAAAAACCGGCAAACGTTTTTCGAGCATTACGGACAGATTTTGGTCGTCATGGACGGCCTACAGAGCACACAATCGCTAATGTAGTGCGTAAATTCGAACAAACTGGATCCGTAGCGGATATTGTGAAACATGTGCATCATCGTAATGTGCGTTCGGCCAAAAATATTGCTGCTGTTGCTGCCAGTGTGGAGGATGACCCGAATGTTTCGATTCCACGGCGTGCTCAGCAATTGGGCTTGTCAAACACATCATTGTGGCGAATTTTGCATTTGGACTTGCACCTACATCCATATAAAGTCCAACTGGTACAAAAATTAGAGCGTGGTGACCATGGAATGCGTCGGGCATACGTCGATTGGGTGAACGAACAACTGCAGCAAAATGCTGAATTTTCGCATCAAATTTTGTTTTGTTTGTTAAGTAATATATGCCTAGTAAAACTGTGACATCATATAAATCATAATAATTTATTTTCTCGTTTAAAAAAAACGCGAAATCACATACTTTTCATGATGTTCACAGTGTACTACGCCCTTAAGAAAACTAACATGAGAAACAGAAACTACATGACTAACCATTCTCGAGATTCATAATAATGTTTCATTTTTTCCTAAATGGCTCAGTAATTTTCCAACAAATTTGTCAAACATCATATTTTAATCGGACATCTGGATTTTGAGTAAAGCTTTTTGAAAAAAAAAAGATCAATGATTTTTAATACGTCCTTATAAAAACTCAGTTGTGATTCAATTTGTACATATTCCAATGAAAATTGTGATTTTGGTTAGCTTCCATCATGTGTAGCAAGTTTCACCAAAATCGAAGAGGGTTCCATAAAAAATCTCTGTTTTTTGGTTTATTCTGCGTGGAATTGCTCTACGTATAGATTTGTTAGAGTGCAATGTACTAAATTTAGATCTCTACTGTCAACAACTGAATCGTTTGAAACTAACAATTGACAAGAAGCGACCAGAATTAGCCAGTAGAAGAGGTATTGGGTTCCATCAGAACAACACAAGGCCACATCTTTAGTGTCTCTCCAGTAACTCCGGGAGCTTGGTTGAGAAATTTTAATGAGTCCACCATATAGTCAGGACCTAGTATCAAGCGATTACAACCTTTTTCTAGCACTAACAAACTTCCTGAGTGATAAGAACTTTAGGTCAGGAGAAAATTGTGAAAATCGATTACTAGAGTTTTTCGCCAATAAGGACCAAGACTTCTTTGAGAAAGGCATTTTGAAGCTATCTTTAGAATGGCAAAATATTATACAACAAAACGGTGCTTATTTGACCCTAATCGGCAATCCGAAGCATATTGTATAAAATTTTGAAATTCACGCAAACATAATGGATTTATTTTTCCCCAACTCAATATTTACATTTCCCTCTGAAGTTTTCATCTCTCAAGTGTACGTACTTCTCGAACCGCGAATTTGCTGGATTTGATGAGCTTCAGGCACTCAGTGCCAGAAACTCAGTGAGCAGAATATATGAAGGCATATCCTTCAATGCAATCTTGAATAACGGAGCCAAATCGTTTTGTTCGTACCAGTTTTTGTAATCCGTGTTAGGAAAACACATTTCGGAGTGCAAGAAAACATGCGGGTGAGAAAAGTACCCCCTGTTTGCATGAATCAACAACTTCAATATATATTTAGAGCCTTTAAACTTGAATGTTCATTCGCTTTTAATGTCTGCTGACTTACTGATGACTGATGATTAATTAGAGAGGTTTTAAACTTTTCAGTTCATTCGCCTCTAATGTCTGCTAGAATTTACCAAGTTCCTATGTTTAGAAGACCGTGTTAAGAAAACATTCTAGTCTGCACAAAGGCAAGCGAGTACCAAAGCACTCACAGTATGCATTTATTTGTAAACCCAATTTCTCCTCACTCCTGAATGCAATTTTATTAATTCAGGAGTGTGGAGAGTTTTTTTTAACAATTTTATTAATTGCGATAGATGCGTAAAAATATTCCCTATCAAATGATGCAAATATCTTTCCGATACAGCACGAAATGTTCGAGTTATAAGCATTCGGAATCTTTCATTTTTTCTTGCATGCTCTGTGTTTATGTTTCCATTTTACCCCCCATATACTCAGTTAGACATAGTCCCACGTCAAAAAAAATATTTTTTGTACCGCGCAACGCTGAAAAAATCAGAAAAAAATCACACATATCTAGAAAAGCCGTAGGAACACATTTAAATATGAATTAGAGTAGTACTGAATCTCTAAATCACAACAAAAATTTAACAATTCAATATTTTTTTAGTATTTCAATTTTTGATAAAATTTTTTAAAATATTTTTTCTTGATACACCGTAGAAAGATGCACATTCAGAATATTATCCAAATTTTTATCTCGAAGCTTTTGAGGATGGCGTGAAATAAACAAAAAAGTACGTTTTTCACCATAGACCCTTTGTTAAACCACATAGGGGTTCAAGAAAACTGCCAAAATTCTTTATTTGATATCCTATACAATATTTGCCATACAGCTGGTGATTTGATTTGGAGCCACTTTTTACTCCCTTACCCGGCCAGGTCCTTTATTAATATAACTTCCATGTACATGCGTAAAGTGCAAATATTATTTTGGTTTTATTTAAAATTTGCAAAAAAATAAACTGATAATTCATCGAACATCGCGATGCCCCCGGTTGCTCGTCATAAGTGTGTAACTTGCTGTTGGCGGCTCAGAACATTGGTTCTGTCTTTTTTTCTCTCTCCAGAAATCTGTGCTTCATCCTTCCGACTTCCCAGAGACCCTCGCACTGTCAAATCATAAATTGATGAATTTGAAGCGTGTTTGCGCGGGTCTGGACCGTTCCTTGCGGGACCCGAAACCGAACGCCATCTCGGTGAGAAGCGACAACGAAGCGAGAAAAAAAAACTCCTGCTCTCGCATTTATGAATTTTTCAAATGTACGATCCATCAGATACCACCGCCGGTTGCAGTTTTTTTTCTGTCCGGCGAATATCCGGCGTAGAAAATGTGATTCCGAGCTGTTACTTTTGACAGGTTCTCCACATCGTGTGCCCGCCGTGTCGTCGTGTTGGGGAAGAATCTAATTTTTATGTTCTGATTTTTTTTTGCTTTTGTTCTAATGTTTTCACTTTTATTTATTTCTTCGGAGGAGTAAATTCGAAAGAATGAATAAATTTTCAGCAAATTTCAGTAACGACTTTCCATTTCACCTCGACTGTTGCCTGTGGCGAACGAATTCATATTTCGTAGCGAAACGTACGGAATCAATGCCAACCTTCTAATGAAGCAGTATTTTTCCCTCGCGAACTGGGTCAAACACGCACATTCGGAAGCGTGCAGTCCGAGGCTTATGGCTTGTAGCATTACAAATATATATTACATAATTTAGTATAATTTATGATAATTGAATCTCGAATGTCAAGACGAAACCACAGCTCCTGGTTTTGGTGGGGGACCGCCCGTTCGGGGCTGCTCCAAACAAAAGCGAAAATGATACTGTTTTATGACTTTACCCTGCGTCTTTTCCCCGAACCGGCGGCACTTGTCGCGTGCGGGGGAGAACCTGAACAAGAACAACGAAAAACAACCGCCTCTAACGATAATTATTACAACTGTTAGTACCATTGCAATCGTACCGGCTCGGTGCGGAAGCCAAGCAACTAGTATGATAATTATAGTTCTGCTGTTGGCATTCGAAAACTTCGACCGGTCGGCGAGGCAAGAAGCAGCGAGCGAGAACACAACCCCGTGGCATGGAACGCTTTAGAACCGTGTATACGTAACTGGCATTATTCAACCGAAACCGAAACATGTTCCATTTAGAGGGTAACTGACTGCCGAATGACTGGCTGGTGCGTTGGTCAAAAGATCCAGCAAATTGACAGCTCGCCAGAATATCTATCGTGTAGTACGAACGTAAAAATTTCAGGTATTTCCTGGAACTTTTCAAATACAGTATAATCCAATAAATAAAAATGGTCTAATAATCTTGAAAGTACACCCAAAGTTAATTTTTACTCCCCAATACATGTATATCGTTTGTATAACATATATGCTAGAGCCAATATGAGCGAGCGAAACAGGAGACACATTCAAATGAAAGCATATGAAAGCTTTTCGTATAGTTAGCCAAATACACGGCCCTGACAGAGAAAGATATATTCCGGTTCATGTTCTTCTTTTTCCTCTTAGAAAACCCTTTCCAACTTCATTTTATGATGAGGTGTAATATTATCACGCTTCTTTATAACAGCACTGGCAGTTATATGGATAGCGTGGTCGTGTGGAATAGCTTTGCATTCCAGCCGGCCTTGGTTCGATCCCCGTTGACGTCGTATGGACTTTTTTTTGACACAATCCCAAATGAAATGAGAAAAGAAAACAGAAAGAGATGTCTACTCCAATACATACAAACCATTTTTAAGTTTTTAAAACAGCTCATTATTTGCGCATTTGACCTGGAAGGAAATGGCATCATTTCTGCCAAAGATGAAATGTTTTCTGCCAATGCTAGTTTGGGTGTATAAAGACAACAGCGAATGGAGAATAAAGAAAAAAATAACAATTTCTGAAATTATTGTTCAGTGGAAAAAAAATATTGTTTGGGAAATGCTTCTTTTTATTCTCCGCAGACTTCGTTCCACCCAGAATGGTTTTTTTATTATGAATATTGTAAAACATTCACGTTTTCTTAATATAGCCATTCCATGCCAAACCGATAAAGTGGCACTCAGATTTCCGTGAAAAGTGGTAGTTTTGCTCCTTACCGCAAAATATTAGACCCGTATTTTTAATTATTTTTATTAGGGTGCCCATTTCCATTTGAGGGTGGTTCGAAAAATAACTTTTTTTTCCAAAAATTCATTCCGATGATCGACATATCAAATTGAGCTATTCTTCTTTGAAAAAAATATTGCACTTTCAGAAAAATTGATTATGTTTCCGCAATTTTTGATTGTATTTGTTTTTTATAGTTTACAGGGTTTCGGGACCAAGGAGTCTAAATTTTTTATGTATATATTTTTTTTGAAATCTGAGGTTTTATACGTAACATATCAAAGAATCAGATAGGTGTTATTTTTTGTTCTTGAGTAATGATTTCTCAAAATTACCCGAAGCACAATGGGGCGACTCCATACAAAGGCTGGCCAAGCTGCGACTTCGACTCCTAGTTGAAAGACCCAATAAAATCAAAATATTTAGCTCGATAAACAAAATTTTATTCCATGATAAGGAAATTTTGATATTAATTTTGTGTATTACCATCGTGTTCAGAGATTTCCTTATATCCTGACAAACACTCTATTCAATCTGATTTTTCATAGAAAACCCTTATTTTGGTATTTTTTACTTATGAAAATTAAATTAAAACATGAAAAATATGCTGAGATTCCTGTCAAAGTCTTCATAGTTGAAAATGAGAACGGCAATAATAGCACACCGGTCCACACATGTATGATGCTTACATAGGATTAAGTTCTCCTGATACAAAGCTATACCATCATTGCAAATCGATAGATCCCGAATAAGCCAGTAGGCGAAAATCCCGATTTATTTTCACTACACACAAATGTTTCGAGGATTTTCAAAATAGGGCTAGATAATTTCATGAAACCAGAATATATGACGAATTTTTGAAACAATAACGAAATTAAGTTTGAGGAACAACATTACCTTGTATGATGTCTATGTACGAATAGCCGCAAAGTTATTATTGAAAGAATGCGTTTCAGAGTGTAATACTACTCAAGAGAAGCTTTTTGAATTCAAAGTCAATATGAATGTTATATAACATTTACTCATCAGATTTAAAGTAGAATCAACTTGAATGGTGGAATTATAGTAAATATATCTATTATCGGATCAAATGACATCAAAATTAAAAAAAAAACAACAATTCACCCACTGTTGGTTTGTTTTGTTCATTTGATGAGTAAAATTCATTCCAAAGTATGGACGATAAATTCAAATAAATTCCTAATATTGATTCATCTCTAATTCACTGTAATGATGCCGTAGGTTTTTGGGAAAAATATAAATGATCAAAAGATCCCTACAAAATTATCTCAATAACAAAAACCTCAACTCTAAGGCCAGCATAAACCAAATGTACCAAATATATAATCTTAGACATCAAAATGTAGAGAAATTTTCTCAAAAATCAGCACAAACTTTCCGGGCAACCCAATATGAGCTGTCCTGATGTCTTCTTGATTTTTATTTTCATTCTTCCTGATTTTTTAATATTATAGCTGGCCATCCTGATCATGTTTGATAATGCAAATAAAATGTGAATAATACTTTGGAAGAACACCGTAGAACAGCAAAATTATCCACATTATGAAACACTCATCCAGGGACCATCAGATTTTCTAACATTTTGATGACTGCAAGAACAGATAATTTCATAATTCAGTTTACGGACAATGTCAGTAAAATGAATCCAATCAATCTGAAGACATTTTTTCCATTTTTGTACACGCACACAGTCAAAAGTAAAAAAAAAGAAAAGAAAAGCAGCATCGAAATTCGAACTAGAGACGTCGCGATTATTAAACCTTTATTCAGTCACCACTTCTTGACCCACTGCAGACATACAAAAATTGAATAAAATTTAGGTCTTATTGTAATGCGTTATGACATTCATACACAACAAACGTTTGATTGCATCTGTGAAACAATAGTAGAAGCAAAACAAAAGTGAATCGTGAAATAAGAAAATATAACCGTCTCAAGGTGAAGGTGGAAGCTAGCCACAAATGGCTGCCACAATGCCGCTCATTTCTTTCACCTCCCTCCCTTACTCCTCGCTCGCAAATCGATAATTTTGCGATACAGTGTGAAGGAAATGATCGTTTGCGCACACTTCCCACCAAGTAATATTAACCAAAATCTAATCGAATACTCACCAAATATTAAATTTTCATCTGCCGTCGCAATGTATAGTGGAAGACGTCGTAAACCACGAGCGTTTTGCCTATACTACTACAAAGGCTTGCTTCCACCTTCGCCTTAACCTTAATTTATGTTGTTAATTCATGAGCGAAAGCGGTAGTTGTGGGATGCAATAAATCTAAAAAAAAAACATTTTATTGAAAAACCTGGTTTCGAAGAGAGAATTGGAGTCGGGAAATTTTTCCGACTCCACAGTCCTTTTTTCCGCTTTTGTAATGCCGAAAGCGAAACCTCGGAACATTTGCTCTGCGATCGCGGAGTTCCAACAAGACGCAGACTTCAACACCTGGAGCCGAACGAAGTTTGGTCTGTGTCGCCAATCCACACTATAAATTTCATTAGACAGATTATTCTTGATAGGCACCTATCTCGCTGAAGCTTTCAGTCTACTTATTCATCAATAAGCAGTAGATAAGCTTGAAGCGTAGTAGGAAAAGTGGGTCATACCACAATAGTTCAAAATAATGGACGCAGTGGTTCACACCCTACAATGGAAAAAAAACTGAGTCGGCCCAGTAGTTTAAAAAAATGATTTTTTTAAAAAGACATTCTTGACGGGTCTGGTGACTGGTGATGAAGAACAAATCTACCACTTTTCACAAAATTCTGTGAATCGCTATATCGGTTTGGCATGGAGTGACTGTATACATAGTAGATTTCAATCATAATTTTTTTTCATATATTGGGTTGGGGAAAAAGAAATGTCGTATATTGTCAATATATGGCAACACTTAAACATATCTTGTGTTGTACTTATCGCATCGGGTCATACTATACGGCTATTTAAAGACGACAATCTGTGCTACAAGTGTCGTTTTGATAGTGTTGTGATTGTCCTTTTCAGTCTCAACTATAGCGCGTCAAAGATGGAGTCCACCGAGCAAGAAATTCGTCATATTTTACGTTTTTACTACTTGCGAGGTAAAACTGCAACGAAGGCGGAAAAAATTCGTGTAGTTCATGGAACCGATACTGTAACGATTCGTACAGCAAAGCGTTGTTTTGATCGATTTCGTTCTGGTGTAGTGGCTGTCGAAGATACACTCCGTACTGGTAGGCCAATCGTCGTGGAAATCGATAAAATCGTTGAAATCATCCAAGTAGACCGGCATGTGAGCACTCGCTCGATTGGCCAGGAACTGGGTATAGACCATAAAACCGTTTGGAAACATTTGCAGAAGATTGGATTCCAAAAAAAGCTGGATGTATGGTTGCCACACGAGTTGACGCAAAAAAATCTTTTAAACCGAATCAACGCCTTCGATGCACTGTTGAAACGGAACGAACTCGACCCATTTTTGAAGAAAATGGTGACTGGTGATGAAAAGTGGATCACGTACGACAACCTAAAGCGAAAAAAGTCGTGGTCGAAGCGCGGTGAGCCGGCCCAAACCATCGCCAAGCCCGGATTGACAGCCAGGAAGGTTTTTCTGTGTGTTTGGTGGGATTGGAAGGGAATCATCCACTATGAGCTGCTCAACTATGGTCAGACTCTCAACTCGGTTCTCTACTGTGAGCAGCTTGACCGTTTGAAGCAGGCGATTGAGCAGAAGCGGCCAGAAATGATCAATTGGAATGGTGTTGTTTTCCACCAGGACAACGCTCGGCCTCACACATCTTTGATGACCCGCCAGAAGCTACGGGAGCTCGGATGGGATGTCCTATTGCACCCACCGTATAGTCCGGACCTGGCTCCAAGTGATTATCATCTCTTCTGGTCTATGCAAAACGCTCTTGGTGATACTAAGTTGGCCTCAAAATAGGCTTGCGAAAACTGGCTGTCTGAGATTTTTGCAAATAAGGAGGGAGGGGTTTTCTAAGGGGGGGATAATGAAGTTGCCTCCTAAATTGCAACAAGTTTGCGAACAAAACGGCGCATATTTGACTTAAATTGGATAATTTTAAGTATGTTAAATAAAGCGTCAAATTTCGATCAGAAATACGACATTTCTTTTTCCCCAACCCTATATGTTCACATGTTACTAATATAGAGTAGCGTGTATTTTTGTTACTATTTCGCTAAAATAATTATTTAAACAAAGCTCAATCTTGAAATTTTTCAACATTTTCAATCCGATACAATTACCAATTGCTTCATTATGCTTCAATGTATGTCACACACTGCGTTTGACGTAGGAAATTCAGATTATGATAATAGCATTCATTTCATTGTTTGGACCGTTTTACTAAATGTTTGAATAAGGCACCGACCTTCCAAGGTACGAACCGAAATCTGAATTATTTGCGTTTTTGTTTCACTTTCATAACCATGAAATATCCAGAGTTTTCGAATATATGCGAGTATATCACTCTACATTTGTAACATTTTCTTGTTTAATTCTACCCAACGTGCGTACAAACCTTCTCATTGATTGAATGACGTTACCTACCACACCACTGAGGGGCCGAGGGTTGAATCCTGGCGCAGTCTGTCAGCCTGACACAAAATGAGAGCGAAAGCAGTGTAGGTACTGACACACCACCGGGGGAACGTTGTCACGCAAATTGCTACTGTTGCCGCCCAAGGTATTACGGACATTATCGTTGTGGATTGTTTGCATGCTAGGCGGGGGTGGGAACGATACACGGAGAAACAAAAATTCTGACCAGGACTAATTTGTAGCCGCGCCAACCGTTATTCCGGATGGTTATTCTGAATGGTAGATTTCAGTTCTGGTTTGGTGAACTGGTTCGAGGGTTGAGTAGCGGAGGTTTATGGCGTTCCATTGCGAGAATTCTGGGGGACGAAAAATACTTCGACAATGTTTCAGCACTAGGAAAATGAACATTTTGCACGGAATTTTGTGTTAATACAATCGCTGAGATATGTAGATTGGATGACGCTTAACGAAAGTCACATATTTTTGAGGGAATGTGTTTAATAGGGTGTTTTATTCGGAGGGGAAACAGTCGCTAATAGTTGTACCGTCGATTGTTTGAATGTTCGAAAATATCTTAGCCATCACACGGTGCATTCTACGTACGTTATTCAATCGTACGCTCGGAACGTCTTCACCTGGCTCTGACTTCTTGAAAAAATAAACGAAACCTGTGTTGCCGTGGGGTTGCCCATAAATGAAGAAATTAAGTGCATTTTTATTTTTATTGTTTCACGGTACAGACGCAGACATTTGTCCGGACGCACTTTGCTGCTCGGCTGTGCATCATTAATTCATGGCATTCAATTAAAAGGCGCGCAGAAGCACCTTTAAATGCGTTATAGCCTGTGATAAATAACTGAGCGGCAGAGGTGGTGGCGGTAGCGGCGGTGGTGGTGAAGTACACCTTCGAGCGCAGAGTCGGAATAATTTTTCGTGGGCAATCGGAGCCGCTTGAGGTATCACGGAATTGCGAACGGCACGTGGAGATCAATCATTGCGAGACGTTGCATGGGGCGCTCCATGGGAATTCGGAAAACAGTCGAAAGCGGGTGTTATTTTCGTGGACAGTACAATCATTATGCTGTCAAATATTGTGGTTTTTTTTAATTGCCTCATCGCACATATGAACCATATTTTGCTCATGGCTCTGAAATCACATACAGCATGCAAAAAAAGTGAAAAATTAGATTACTTCCAAAAAACTCACCAGAAAAATTAAAACACGGTTAATTGTTGTTCAGTTTATTATTATTTATGTAAAAACAATGTAAAAACGAGTTCAAATTAAAAAAAAAAACAAATTCTCTCGTATTTGAGATATGATGTTAAAAAAAAGGTAAAAAAATACTCAAAAAAGTATATCCATCCCTCTGGTTCACATAGTCCTTCGTTTGACCACCTTTGGCTTCAAGAACTGCTCGGCATCGTCGTGACCTCGACTCAACAAGCTTAGAAGTTGTTTCCGGGGTGCTTTTGTCCCATTCAGTTGAGATTACCTGCCGCAATTTCTGAATGCTTGTTGATTTTTGCTCCTGAAGCATAATTTTCAAAATTGACCAGAAATTGACTCGATCGGATTAAGGTCGGAAGACTGTGTTGGCCACTCCATAACCTTGATACGCTTTTCCTTGAACCACTGTGAAACCAGCTTCGAGATGTTGGATCTCCGTTTTGTTGGAACGTATATTCGCGTCCATACTTTAGCTTTTGTGCAGACGCTGGTCATTTTCGCTTCAAAATGTCCAAATGAACCTCCTTTTTCATGATTCCATCGATGAAGTCAAGTTCTCCAACGCCGAATGTAGCCATAGATCCCAACACCATGTTTCTACCTGCAGAAAAAAAATCAAAGTCATACTCAGTTGGTTGAAAAATCAATGTTGGTAGAGTAACTCACCATCGCCATGCGTGACCGTAAACACTGTTTTTTCAAATTTTCACCGGTTCGCCGCCAATTTCTTGTGATACCATCAGACCCAAATAGCATTATTTTCTCGTCTGACCAAATGATCTTATTCGAGTCATCACCTGGGTCCACTTCAATCTTTTTTTTCATATTTTTTTGCGGTTAACCATAGCTTTTTTAGTGCTACTTTGCCCTTAAGACCTTTCTTATGGAGATGATTTCATGTGGATTGTAATGTCAGTTGAATGAAAAACTCGCTTTCAATCGCAATTTTTAGTGCTGATAGTCCCCGGTCCCGCTCCGCCTTCTTCACGATAGCTCTGTCAATTCGGCCAGCTGTCTTTGAAGGACACGGAACTGAAATTTTGAGCACGAAAGCTTCAAGAGCACTAAATGACAGCTAGACACAATGTTTACATTCTATAAAGTTGCAGAACACACACTAAAACGCTGCAAAACACACTTAAATCGTAGTATCCGTTTGGGGGTGGATAAACTTTTTTTGGGTAATTTTGTACCTTTTTTCATATTTCATCACATAAAATCTCACGAAAAACTATGAGCGCCGTATTTTGAATAGCAATGTGATAAATAAACATAAATTGATAAATCATGAACCAACACTCATCAAATTGATTTGATTTTCACTAGTGGATAAACTTTTTTGCATACTGTATATACTTCGCATACATACATACTAGCTTCGATTCTGAGTCCGAAAAAGGTGTGTTCCTTGAGCCAAGAAACTTGAGCCGTGTTGTATTTGGCCCAACAGCAGCAACGTTATACATTACGGTTCCCCAACCCATAAATGATTTCAATTGAGGAAAATTGGAAGAATACAGATGTTGTTATAGTGTGGCCGTTGCCAAATATGTATCATCGAGGTACAATATTCAAATATCACTGCTAATTAGCCGAGCGTAAATCTGTCGCTCGAAATGCTCTAAATTCGTTCTACGGATAGTGTGGATAGAGAAAATATTGCAATCTTAGCTCCGCCGTATTTGATTTACAGGGTATAAACAAGCCTTTCGTGAATCCACATTACAGTATTCACTGATGGTAATCGGTCATCTAGCTTGCGACCAGACGGCAGCAAGACTTTCGAAATCATCTTTCTCAAAGTCGGGTGTTTAGTTTAGTATTCCAAATTGGTCTTTGTCAAAACTAGAGGCAAACGAACTGATGAATTTTAAATCCTCTATAATTCAAAATATCATCATCACTATTATTCTAGTCACTTCATTTCAACTTTCAGATAGTAGTCTTTCTCAATGCCGATCACACACACCCACACATACACATACGCACACACACATCCACATACACACACAGTGTTTTTGCTCGATTCTAAGGAAGAATGAAAGATTGCATGCCGTCTGGTGAAAAGTGCATCACATCATATTTCAAACTGTGCTGGGGTGTAAGTTTAAAATTTCCAGAACGAGAGCGTTTCGTTTGGGGTACAAAATTCAGAGCATTAACAAAGTGGTATGTCAATCATTTCATTCGAAAGATAAAAGGTGTATGAGTAGTGCTGATTACTTACTGGCCCAAAAAATTGTTCGCCATTTTCAGAATATGAAAGAATCAAGCATATTGTAGAGCAGGGGTTTTTCAAATGGTGCTCCGCAAATTTATAACAAATGCTCCCACTTGAAAACCGACCTCGAAAAAAAATTCTTTAACACGTTGACTGCCAACTACGAGATAACTCGTAGATTGCGATCTTCTTAAGGACGCCAACTACGAGTTATCTCGTCCTATGTTTACTTACCATTTTTGTGCATTTACGATTAAACTCGTAATATATCAGTGCTAATATAGATAGATGGCTTCTAGGAAAAGAACAAAAAATCAATGCTAGCTTGCACGAACAGAAAATTTATTTAGAAACTAACAAAAAATATAATTATTAAAATTAATTGAAATTCAAGAGGTTTTATTGATTTTTGTGGAAATTCTTAAAACAATTTTCCACACAAAGGGCTGGCTTCTCTTTGCAGACTGGACAGAAATAACGCGTTTCTCGGCGTTTTTTTTGCTTGGGTACACATACGACAAGGCTTTGTTGGGCGCTCTTTTTTTCGGTAGGTGGCAAACTCTCTAAATAATGTAGCTCTTGCAATTTAATTTTTTTTAAACTGGTTGAATTTCTTCACCAATCAACGCGATGAGGAATTCTTTATTAGTTTTACGTTAGAAGAAGTAACTTTTTGAAACATTTTGTGAGCATTGTGTATATATATCTCTATAATATGTAATGAAACCTTTTTGGGCCATCTAATACTCTTTCTTAGAGATGAGTAGTATGAAAGCATTTGGTCTGATCGGTCTATGCCAGACATTCCATTATTGTAATCTCGTATTATATGCGGTTTCATAGAATTTTTTCCATTGCGATTACAGACCTCTACCATTTCAACAGCATGCATGTTTGAAATGCTAAGGACATCTCGTTTGTCCTTCCATTTGCATACAGTAACGTGTCCATTTTTCTGCCAAATACACTCCCCTTTTTTCAGCTTGCGATTTACCACATCTCTGGGATTTCCTTTTCTATTACTTCGTAGGGTTCCACACACATAAGTTTTTCGTGTAGTTAGCAGTTTTGTAAGAGTAACAGAATTATAAAAATTATCCATGTACACTGCGTATCCCTTATCCAGATAGTCCTCCAGTAAATGTAAAACAACGTCAGCAGTGTGCCCTACTTTATTATTAGTTTCTTCACATTTTCCGCTATAAATCTTTATTTTCATGACAAGACCGTCGGGCTCACATAGTTCATACAGTTTGATACCATATTTGTGTTTTTTATTTTTTATATATTGGCGGAAAAGCAATCTTCCTCGCCATAGCATCATGGATTCGTCAATACAAATATTTCTATCTGGTACATAGCTTTCACGCATAACATGATTGAAATGATTTAGTATCGGCCTCACCTTGTATAATCTGTCGGCAGATGGTATTGAGTTATCAACCAAATGAAAATAACGCAGTATCAACTGGAATCGATTTCGACTCATATGTTAGCGCCAAAAGTTTACATTATATAGCTTGTTTGTGCTCCAGTAATGTTCGATTGATGGAAAAGTGCAAGGTCCCATTTGCAACAAAAGTCCAATAAAAACTTTCATCTCTGCAGCACTGACGTCTTTCCACTGTGATAACCTGTTAGTTTTTTTATTACTTTGCGTAATGTAAGAAATTCATCCGAAAAAAATAAGTCCACCAGCGTATGTACCGTAAAATTTGCCGTATCCAATTTCACACCAATATTTTCTTGGAAAATAAATAATTCAGGATTTTGTTGAATTTCTGTCCACAAATCATCATTCGCATTTGATGTTGTTGTTTGAGAATCATCGTTATTATCTTCAGGTTCAGGATCAACTTCACATTCGGAGACGACCATATCTTCACTATCACTTGAATTATCAGAAGGTTCATAATCACTACTATCGTTATCATCCTCATCAAACATCTCGTCAAATTCTGAATCACTGAGATTTGCGTAATACTCCATTTCATTTTGAGTCAGTGATCTTTTCTTTTCCATATTGGGTTCTTGATAATTTAATTACAACAATAATTATAAAACAAAACACTCAAGAGGAACGTAAATGTGATGTACTCGACAAGTTCTGCAGCACTACTGATGAAATATGATGAAATATGCACGCGTATCTATGATTCAGAGATTAGAGAAGCGACAGGTAGAAACGTGTCTGTGCACGAATTATCTCGTAGTTGGCTTCCGCGAAGAGATTTCTGTTCCAGAAGCCAACTACGAGATAATTCGTATGACCTTTTTTTATGAAAAAAGCAACAACAAATTTTTTTTATGATACCTATGTACTAGAATTTGAGTTTTTAATAATATAATGTGATAAAATCAAATTGTCATTTTTGGCCAGATTTCAGAAAATTGCCTTGGCAGTCAACGTGTTAATTTCATTTCACTGGGCATATAGAGATTTATCTTGTTTACTCCGGCTCAAATATAGTGTAACTGGGACGCGCAACCGAAATAGAGTTGTTCCCAGTTGGGTAATAACAACGCAAATAATATTTGTTTTATTGACTAAAAAATTCAGGTGCTCCGTCAAATGTTTTTGCTATAAAAAGTGCTCTACCATAAAAAAAATTTGAAACCCCCTGGTGTAAAGGGTGTGTCACATCAAATTGCATCACGGAAAAAACGCTGTAGAAATTCGCCCAGTAGACCGATCTTTTTGAATATTTTAGACAGTAAAATAAAAACTATTAAACAACTTTTGGCATTTTCTTTTTATTCATACTTCGAGCCCAAGCCCGTATGCTCGCACCTTCCTCTTTGCCCCGTCCATAAGGTTCTGTACAACGTCAGGTTGTAGTTTTTGTTGAACAGAAATCCATTTTCTCTTGAAGTCCGCCTCCGATTTGGCAACTTTTGGGTTCTTCCGGAGGGCCTGCTTCATAATCGCCCAATATTATTCTATTGGGCGAAGCTCCGGCGCGTTGGGCGGATTCATTTCCTTTGTCACGAAGGTGACCCCGTTGGCTTCGTACCACTCCAACACGTCCTTTGAATAGTGGCACAAAGCGAGATCCGGCCAGAAGATGGTCGGGCCCTCGTGCTGCTTCAATAGTGGTAGTAAGCGCTTCTGTAGGCACTCCTTAAGGTAAACCTGCCCGTTTACCGTGCCGGCCATCACGAAGGGGGCGCTCCGCTTTCCGCAAGAGCAGATCGCTTGCCACACAATGTACTTTTTGGCAAACTTGGATAGTTTCTGCTTGCGAATATCCTCCGGAACGCTGAATTTGTCCTCTGCGGAGAAGAACAACAGGTCCGGCAGCTGACGAAAGTCCGCTTTGACGTAGGTTTCGTCGTCCATTACCAGGCAATCCGGCTTCGTCAGCGTGTCGGTGTACAGCTTCCGGGCTCGCGTCTTCCCCACCATGTTTTGCCTTTCGTTGTGGTTAGGAGCCCTCTGAACCTTGTATGTACGCAGTCCCTCCCGCTGCTTGGTCCGCTGGACGAATGAACTTGACAAATTCAGCTTTTTGGCGACATCCCGGACCGAACTTCTCGGATCACGTCTAAACTGCTTAACTACGCGCTTGTGATCTTTTTCACTGACGGAGCATCCATTTTTGCCGTTCTTCACCTTCCGGTCGATGGTTAGGTTCTCGAAGTATCGTTTTAGTACTCTGCTGACCGTGGATTGGACGATTCCCAGCATCTTACCGATGTCCCGATGTGACAACTCCGGATTCTCGAAATGAGTGCACAGGATTAATTCACGACGCTCTTTTTCGTTCGACGACATTTTTCCAAATTTACGAAAAATTGACAATGAAGCATGGCCAACGTGATCTATACACTCTTATCTGATTATAAGCGAAAGCAGAAGATATAATTCCTAAAAATTAAATTTCTACAGCGTTTTTTCCGTGATGCAATTTGATGTGACACACCCTTTAGAGCATAATCAAAGCAGTAGAGTATTATTAAATCAGACAAACGTCGTTTTCATACCGTGGAGATAGTATAAATTGTTGATCTTATGCGTTATGAATTAGGTAACAGTAGTGGAGAACAAATATATAATCACCTGGAGCCACACTGTGTATAGTATGAGAAGAATATCACAATACATACTGAGTGCGAGAACAAGAATAAATCGTGAATGAACCATATTCAGCTGCGTCTACAAAACAACGCAAACCCATCGATCCTTCCAGGGCCATGAAAACTTTCGACTATAGAGTTATTTTAGAAATTACGATGCATTCTTAAAATCTATTTCATATTTATTTTTGTTTGAAGGGAGCTTCTGTAAATTCAGGAATTTATTTGGATTTATTGGTGTAATGATAGTGGTTTTAATTATAAAGGCTTTAAGGTTTCTTAGTTTATTCGCTTCTTGCCTTGAAAAGGACCAATTTTTTAAATCAAACTAAACAACTCGACCCTATGAAATACCATTTGGAAATCCACGCTGCCGTTCGGTCACTAGCTGAATGATTGATAAATCGTGAATGACTCATTTGCGTTTTTTTTCTCAAATAATCATTCAATTTCCGTGATTTCAATTGTTGTTTCCAGGTTAAAAATATCGTGATATATTTTTCATCGTTGAGAGTTGTGTTCTTCAGTGGAAAACTGAAGGTGAAAATTTGTTTCTATGCTATTGCTTTTGGTTTCTTCGCAATCACACAATAGATTCCGTTCGAATTTATATTCTTGCTAAAAGATAGTGAAAAAATTATTAGTTCAAAAAGATCAAGAAGATATTTCAGTTTCAGTGCTCTAAACAGCGAGCAATCAACAGTACATGTTAATGCTTAGAATTAATTTGACAATCTACTCAAATTTCATCACCAAACGTTCGCGCTCATCACTCAGTGAAAGCATTCATCGCCCTTTATCATTGCTATCAAACATAAGGTGAAAGAGTTTTATCAGTAAATTCCTTCAATGTTTTTTTTTCGTCGGCAATAATTTCGTAGTTCTATGTTAACGATGCGATCATGACCCTTCTTTATTTATTTATTTATTGCGGCCCGCGACCCCATGACTAGCACGTGTTTGTGGCCCTCATGAAAAAAAAGGTTGAGTACCGCTGAACCAGAAGATGAAGCCAACCTTTTTCATTATGTTACCCTTCATACTGTTGATTAAAGCTTGATTCATTTAGAATCCCGAATCACAAAACCAGCTGTATCTTGGGATTGGTTAAAGGTACAAAAAATGTTTTTATATCAACATACAGATGATTTGATTTATTGTTCTTTCAAAAATATTGAAAAAAATATTCCGTGACGGTTTTGATGAATTTTCGTACTTTTCTTCGGATACGCGATTTCTTTATGTCTGCAGCACCCCGAGTCACTCGGGCACCCTTTTTCAATTCCGCTTGACATTTGGCCAACATTTTTCGATTGGGTGGAATTGGGAGGATTGAGGACTTTTCGAATGCAATCGATCCCATTGTCACTAAAGCAGCTCTCGAAATTGCCAAATCTGGTCAAAACTTCACCGGACGTTTCTGCAGGCACTCACTCCTATACATTTTCGAGTCCATTGTCATATTTGTGACGAGAACCTTTCTGTCCACAGCTGCAAATCCCTTGTCAAATCAAGAACTTCCTGGCAAATTACTGACCTTTATTATTCAGTACAAGTGTTCAAGCCATATTGCAGAGCATGCAATGCAGAAAGGCGAGTTTCATATGAAAGTCCTGATTACGGACTATGGTTTAGACATGAGACCATAATCATGTCATTCACAATAAATTGGTTTTATGGGATTTACAATGCTCTTATTGAAATTTGGGAACCTATACCCAGGCCACTAAGTGACCTTGACATGAAACTCTCAGTTAGGTACTGATTTTCAAATTTCAAATATCAATTTCTCGTGCCTGCGGACTAAGAATCAGATATATCTGGCAACACTGGATAGCTAATTCTGTTAGGTGTCAGATTCAGGCAAACAGTGTTGAGTAAACGTAAAGCGTAAGCGTAAAGGAAATAGTTTGGTCGGTAAAAGAGTCAGAAAGAACTGTGTATTATATAAAGAAGGCTTGGAAAAGTGGAAATTATCATACGCACCTACCAGGAAGAACTACAAGTGTCTCTCCAATACCGCTGAACGAAGCCGAGTCAAAAAAGTGGGAAAAATAAACAAAAAGAATCCAGCGAGGTCAATGGGGTCCATGGTTCGAGAAATCGGGTGTTTGAACTTCTCAATCCGGCGAGTAATGGCCAACAATCTTGGCCATAAGTCGTATGCGCTCCTCAGAGGTCAATTCAAGAACACTGCGACCCAATCATAGCGATTGAAGAAAGCTAAAAAAAAAACTGCAGAGTCGGTTGAAGCATCCTCGTCATATTAATTCTTTAATCTTTTTCTCTGGTGAATCATTTCTTAATCAAGATCAAAAGGTAAATCGGAAGAATAACAGATGACTTGCACCCACTATCCTAGAATATCAATAAATATTCACGAGTAACGAATATGATTTTATTTCAGTGTAAATGATTTTTATCAGCTTGAAACACACTGCCTTCATTATATTGATGACAATAACAAACGAGTTCATTTTGTTCATATCACTGATGCATGAACAAACATGCTATAATGAATGAATGCGGCATTGAGTGGGGTTCATAACTTCGCTGTTATTTATACAGTAAAACCCGTTTTTGTGCGGTTTTTTGTTGTGCGAAATACGAAGGATGTAATGCCTTCGTATTTCTTTGATCAAGAAATAAAGGTAACATCACTATGTATTCTATGTTCTGCAGGATGTTGTTGTCCCATTAATGAAGAAGGTTGCTGCTGGCCGTAATTTCATCTTACAACAAGACGGAGCACCAGCTCATAAAACCAAGAAAACACAGAAATGGTTTGCTGAAAATGTTCCGGAGTCTTGGAAGGAAGAAATTTGGCCTCCTAGTAGTCCCAATATCAATCCTTTGGATTAATTTGTGTGGGGCGTTTATCGCATAATGACCCGGCGAACTTCGTTCCGGCAATCTGGATTTTTTTTTGTTATCAATACCTTCAAACATTTACGTTTTCTTGCTAAGTGAAAGTTCATGGGTTCACTCACAGAACTGTTCATTGATTGATCTTCTAATTGACTCTTTACAATTTCCTTTTACTATAAATTTCCTAGTATTTCTACCAAAATCTTCATTGCAATATATAATTATTTTCAGATTCAATTTTCGTTTAGGATCGTTCGATCATTTGCAAATAACATGTTTCTCCCTTACATGGAATACTTTTTTTTTTTTCTTTATTATAGTGTTTTTCAACACATTTCGGCTGGTTCGTCACTTTTACTTCCATGTTTGGAAGAATGTCGGGGGTGAGAATTGAACACGTGATCTCTGCGTTAGAGGTATGGATGTTACCACTACGCCAGATCGCCTCTTCACATGGAATACTTATTTGATACAGAAAATATAATAAAATGATGACATCTCAAATCGGACGATTCTTTCCTCGAGTTTTGGGCTTACCCCTTTGATTGATTAGGTCCCGGGATATGCAGAAATTTGTATTCCATTTGTATGACAGCCACCCTAACCTTAGAGAGGGGGAAGAGTGTCGAACCACCATAGAAACATTTATTGCTCACTAAAACCATCACATGCCAAATTTGGTTCCATTTGCTTGATTAGTTCTCGAGTTCTGTGACTCCCCACTTAGAGAGGGGGGAGGAGTGTCGAAACACCATAGAAACGTATCGTGCTCTCTAAAACCTTCACATGACACATTCGATTCCGTTTGCTTGAAACACAAAGAGCCTGGCCGGGTATAGAAGTAAAAAGTGCACGTAATTTTCAATGTTTTTCACACCATTCTCGATAGCTTCGAGATAAAAATTTAAAAAATCTGAATACGCATCTTACTATTGTGTATCGAGAAATATTATTGAAAAAAAAATTCATAAAAAATTTAAGTACCTTAAACCGGGGGTAAATTGATCACTTATTTCAGAAAAATGTCTTCTTCTTCTTCAATGGCACTAACGTTCCTAGAGGAACTTCGCCGTCTCAACGTAGTATTACTTGCGTCATTTTTATTAGTACTTAGTTGAGATTTCTATGCCAAATAACACGCCTTGAATGCATTCTGAGTGGCAAGCTCTAGAATACGCGTGATCACAGTGCAAGTCGGAGGAAATTTCTTTGACGAAAAATTCCCCCGACCAGAACGGGAATCGAACCCGAACACCCGGCATGTTAGTTATGACGCTAACCACTCGGCCACTCGAATTTTAAAAATAATTGTGCATAAATCTAACAAAAAAAAAAATTGGGAATATTCACATTTTTTTTTTCAGAAAAATGTGAATATTCCCAATTTTTTTTGTTAGATTTATGCACAATTATTTTTAAAATCAGTACTGGCGCTAAGGCCACAAAACGTTATGGAAAGTTTAGTTGTTTCTCACTTGTTGTCACAAGTATCGGCTAGAAGTGAATTAATATGTTTAGCGTCTATAAATATTGCATTGATGCGTTGAAAATATTCTTCTTTACCATAGTTAAAAATGGAAACGAAATTGCCATTCAGAAAAATGTTAGTTTTCATGCAATTTAATAAGTGATTCGTTGAGGGCCATTGACAAAAAGAACCTTCAGATGATTATTGAGCATTTCAGATTAAAAAAGTTTAAAATTAAATTGCATAATACCTCTGAAAATTTATGTTTGTTTCAGTAATACGTTTGATCAATTTCACCCCGGTGATCAATTTGCCCCCGGAGGACGGTACTAAAGAAATCTAGAAATATTGAATTTTTTTATGTTTAGATCCATTAAAACATAATTTTCATTTAAATTTATCTGTTTTTATGCGTTTTTACATAGTTTTAAATGGTTTTGCGGTACAATTTTTTGATAGTTTAAATTTTTTGAATTATTAAATTTAGTTTTGAGATATAGTACTGCTTTTAAGTACTTGTTTGAGGGGGTAGTACACTATGGAAACTTGAAAAAATGGAAAAAAATATTTCTGGCTTAAAATGTTCTTTGGCTAATTAGTTGACCTAAGTCTTCGCGTAAGGAGCGCGGATCCAAAATGTAAAACGCGTTTTTCTCGAAACTAAGTTTTGCAAACTGGTGGGAGTTCTACCTCCGGAACGGAATTGATGAAATAGGTTTTTCCAGATTCCCCACTAAATTTCCTGTCACCGCACGTAGGATTTTTTTTTATTTTGAAAAATATATTTTTGTTGAATGTTTTTGTCTCAATTTTTGTAACCTGTGAATTCTAAAAAAAATCAAAATTTTGAAATATATTTTTGTACCGCGCAACACTGTCAAAATTCTCAAAAAATCGCACATGTCTAGAAAAGGTGCAGAATCAAATTTAAATACAAATTAGAGTAGTAATGAATCTCTAAATCTCCCGAAAAACAATTTCAATATTTCGAAATTTTTCTAAGTTCTTTTAGTACTTAACGAAGTTTACAGTTTAGGTATGAAAAGTTGATTATTCTGTTCTGTGTTTTTGCATCAATCCTGACTAAGTCCATCCCTGCCGGAGCAGAGCTGAGGCATTTTCAGCACGGAATGATACAGTGGGAAGAAATATCCCTTCCGTCATACCTCGACACCCATTCCTGGCAACGAGAGATCCATTCCAGTCAGGAAAAAGCAGCGTTAGCTATTTCAAAAATTCTCTCCCGTCCACAGAGATAAACCGGTGAGCAATACGTGAGCGCACACTCACGCGCACACCATCGATCGCGCTGCAAGTTACCTTATGCAGAAAGATGTTTACACCTTACCTAATTAATTATCTCCACTAGCAATGTCATTCTGCCCGCGTAGCAAGCAGCACTACTCAATCTATTCGCGCCCAGCCCAACCGTTCAAACGTTCGTCTTATTAGTCACATTTAATTAATCCATTTTCACACCTTGTTCGCTAGCCTATGAATGCCAATTAAAAGTTACGCGAATTAACCGATGATCTATGTCATCATCGGAACGATCGACTCGATACTCCGCACCTTAGCTGACATTAGCATTTCGATGCGTTCATGTTCCTGCGTGGGGATATGTCCCACCAAAGCTGAAACAACGAGACCCTAATCGAAGTCAATTACACGTTTTTAATGCTTCAATTACTTCGCCAAAAAGGAAGGCTTCACGGATTCATCCAATTGTCTTTTTTTCTGTGGGCATGTGTTTGTTTTTAGCCGTCCCTTTGCCGGGTGCGTTTCGGTTTTTGTTTGTTTGCTTCAGTTGTTGCGATATGTCTCTGCAAAACGGCGGCGCTTTTTGGTCGTCTTTTGCAGGTGGGCCGCCTCCCGCCACAACTACGGCACATACGACACCCTCCGGAATCTCGTGAATCCGGTCCTTAGATGCGTCAGTAGAACCAACCCGGGCGAAGATTCTCGCTTCTATCAAACGTCTTTCAAAGCGTTTTCTCGCCGGACCACAACCAAAAAACAAAAAAAAAAACAAAAAAACAAACAATTTTCGACAAGAAGTGAAATCCGAAATCCTCTTCCTGTGCCAGCGGAGTCATCAAGCGGCCTTAGGCCGGACAGCAGAAGCAAAACCCAATATATACGGTTGACAAAAAGCTCTTAAAAATAAACTCCTGCTGAATTGAATAGTTGCATTCTTCTTTCACCACTTTCCCACGACTTGAGCTTGTCGGGGTCCGGAGAGTAGGCGCTGCATTGAATCCAATTTGATCTGCCATCGGACCGGGATTGTTCAGATTCGTCTTTGGCAAGGAACAGGCAAGGAAAAGTCGCGGACACGGGCCCTGGCTGCCGAGAGGATATCAGTGACAACGAGCGAGAGAAGAAAGGCCCATCACTGGACCGAAACGGGACGTCAAGTTCAGGATTAACATTGTTTTTTGCAGCTCGGGAATGATTGTACAATTGTGCCCGCCTCGCCCTCCTCCAGATGCTTGCCGCTTCACCGTCCTGAAATAAGGAAACTTTGGACTGACGGATTGCCGCCTCAATAGACTGGCCAACGAGAAGAATCGCGAGCAGCTTCTGGCCGCCGGGATGCAGCTGAAGCTGCGGATGAATAACATTGCGGAACAGCTTTCAAGAATTTGTGGTCCCTGCTTATGGCCCCGTGGCTGCACATAGAATTGCATTCCTTCGTGCGCCCATTGGATGGCTGTTGGGTGTTTTAAGTGATGTTTTTTTTTCACGATGAGGATTAAGGCAATATAGAAGTTTTTTTTTGCAACAAGTTGTTGTTTGGCGCCCGCGTCGTTCTTGATGAATTTTATTTGATAGCTAGATAACTTGCCAAACTCTAACGGATGACCAGAACACAAAAAAGGCGACAAAAGCGAAGATGTTTTACGATAATGCTCTATTACACGCTACCAAAAGGGTCAACCGGACGACAGAGACGTTTCTTAAGCCTTGTTGACTATTGAATAGTGGCTCATTACTCACAATGGTACTGATGGTAGTAATTTGATTTTCGAATGCAAAAGAGTTTTTTCTTTCACTTGACTGAAATGAAATTGATTTGCGAATACCTATTCATGGCAAAAACCTAACAATATTTTCAATTATATTTGACTGAAACTCTGAACACAATTTTTTTAACTGACTCAAATTCTAAACAGTAAAAATGCACAGGAATATTGTGGCAGTAATAATCTCATCCACAGGATCAGCGAAGGACTTTTATTTTGCAGCTAATTTTTAACAATTGAACTTGGATCAGAAAATTATTCATAGCCAATGACGTCGGTGATTCATGGATTCAGGCCGCAATTTAGAAATTCATTGATCAGTGCTTGAATTATGTTTTCAATTGACTCTCGATGGCTTCTTACACGGATATTAAACATGACATTACTTCATCTGAATGACAAAAACAATGATCGTGTAAGGTTGACAAAATTGATATAACGGGCAATAATGATGCATTTCTTATCTTGCTACTTCATTACTGTAATAGGGTAGGGACACTATCATTCGTATGGCTAGGATACTGTGTGACATCTTGTGTTAAAAATTATGTTTGTGAGGAAATTTACTCTCTATCAGGTTAGCAGGCCCAAAGGCAATTTTAAATTCTTAAAATGAAATCATAAAGCTGATCTATTTTTAAAGGATACCTATGGTATTGTAAGTCATCGGGAGTAGTAGTGGCCAACTCAGATTGCATTACCTTGTCGGCTTGAGACCACCTCGATTCCTCATCCTAGTTAGATGGGGATTTCTCCCCCATTATAGTGAGCTCAGAATAAATTTTATTGCGAAACAATAAAAACAAATGATCGTACAAGACAACTTTATATAACACTCATCAGAAATAAATATACAAATACTTCCTAATAATAAAATTTGCGTATTATTCGAATATATCCTTCTTTCGAGTACGTCTCGCATTTGGGTAAATGTTACATTCGGTAATTTTTACATTCGGGTTGTGACGTCGAGTACCCCTCGGCGGCGACCACTGTAGAACAACTGTGGGAATCTCCGCAACATTCGGCTAGTGAGGCAAGTCTCTCTCATCTGCGAAATGTCATCGAGTGACGAGGCAAATTATAAAAAAAGACATCTCGTGTTGGAAGACAATTGTTCGAACTACTAAAGTGAAAATTTATTATTCTAGTTAAAACTATTTAAAATCGGTTGGTAAAATCTAAAACTATTTACATATATTTACAGCCGTGAGTAAATTTGAATTATTAGAAGACCCTACCTACCTAATTAAAAAAATTATTCCTAGATTGTAAACCTAACCTAAAATTGAAACTGCGTTACCTAAGAATTTGTACGGAGAAAAACTGTTAATTGTAAGTAATTTGTAATTGTTGAATTCAAAACCTTATTATAAATAAAATATTTACAGCTAAAGCTGATCCGAACTAACGCTAGAGTTTTCGTGAGGATCTGCTAAAAGAAAACAGTCACAACACGGGTAACTGTTACATTCAGGTGATTGTTGCATTCGGATAAATGTCGCACTCGGGTGAGTGTCAATTCGGATAGATGTTACATTCGGGTAGCTGTCACATTCGGGAATTTGTTACATTCGGGTGAGTGGAATTCGGGTGAGTGGAATTCGGGTGAATGTCTTTCGGGTGACTGTCTTTCGTGCGAGTGGGTTTCGAGTAAATGTGACACAATCCTCAAAACACCCCCCTTCGATGATTGTATATTTTTTATTGGAAATACCTCCAATTTAACAAAGTTTTACGTATAGTGGTGCTTTGTGAAATTGTAACCAAAGTAACATGAAAAATGAAATTTACATGCGATTCTACATGAAAAACTATCTGAAAAGTTTTAATCTAGGACTAACCGTTCTCGAGATATAACCATCTCTTTATAGTGGAATTTTTATACGATGTCGAAACCTTAGTCGTAATTTTCAGCAACAGTGTGCATTTTCTAGAATTTCACGAACATGATGTGTTATGATGTTTCCATCATAAGTATCATGTTTCAAAAAATCGGAGAAGTCGGCTGATTTGGGGTAGAATTGCACCATCTTACTAACTCACTCCGCGATCTACATCACCCTTATTCCTACACATTGACTGGATGAACTAATTATTGCACACAATCTGGTGTTGTATACAATATTCACAGGAACCAAGTTGAAGGAATGAATGAATGCTACATTATTTACCTTTGCATTCGCTTGCAAAACATACCTTTTTTTGTTAGATTGCTCACGTGTTTTATTATTTCAACTGTTGATGCCTCAGGCTGTATAATTTTGCCATCTAATGGTATTTATTATAACATATATCGTAACAACGATTCTGTGTAATATTAATTTGAAATCTTTTAACTTTTCGTTACATTTTTCAAGGAGTGACCCCTCTATATAGAAATTAAAGACGTAGTCCTACGTCAAAATGTTTTGCACGTTTCGGCCTAAGATCACCTTATTCCGCTTCAAGTTGCACATACTGGTATAAAGGTATAAGGTAGATGGTACATGGAATAACCTTTAAAAAATAAATTTAACCCCATGAATGTTTCTTTTTTTCAATTTTCCTGTATTCTTTTGTAAACAAAACAACCAAAGGATTAAAAAATCACCCGTTACAAAATAAATATATGTGTGACATGTTTCTGAATGCTACGAGATACTTTATTATATCTTCTAATGAGCCTTTTTCAAGCTTAGAAGCGGACGAACTTTAAAGCATACTCAGTAGAGCTTCAATCCAACCGATGGTCCTGAACCGACTAACCGACTAACAAAGTACTTCAGAATCATATAATGCTGGTCAGCATTAGATGCTACTAATTTTGCTCAGGTTGTTTACCACGGTTCCCGGAATAAATCGCCACAGAAAACGACTGCAACAGAAACCACCGCTTATAAAATGTGTAGTAGGCTATAAATATTGTGGCGCGGTATTGTATTTCAAAACAAGAATTAACCGGGCAAACGTATCGCCCCAGGCAAACGTAACGCCCCGGGCAGACGTATACCGTCCGACGCTCGCTAGAGCTCGGTCGGACATTGCTAAAGGATCGTATCCTATGTTTCAAACTAACCGGGCAATCAGTGGATCCCAGGTTTGCGTGCGAGACACCGCCGCTTCCGACGGCGGGTCGGCGGTGGACTCGGATTGCGTCATCTTGGCGGCATGGGCCGCCTCGATTCCTTATCCTCGCCAAATGGGGACTTCGTCCCCATTACATTGTCCTCAGAATAAATTTCGAAAAACGAGAACAAGAGAATAAATTTATAATAGAAATGTGAGGCACATGATGTTTTTCCCGCGCCAAATATTTCTAGCCTACTACACTTTTTCTAAGCGGTTGTTTCTGTTGCAGTTGTTTACTGTGGCGATTTATTCCGGTCACCGTTTACCACACCAAACCCAATCACAATGTTATGAGAAGTGATCGTACGAACAGTAAATTTAGCAGAACTAAATATGACTTATGAATTAGAACTAAAAATAAAACTGATGAAATTTTAGGTAAAACTAGTGTAGAGTGTAATGTTTCTATCGTGGCAAATATATTTTGTCACAAACCAAACTCTCAATATTTTTAAAGAAGTAGTTAGTAAAAAAATCAGCTTTCAATATTTTATTGAGTTATATCTGTTCACCAAAAACAATATATAGAAAATTTTCCCCACCACCTTTTGCTGACCATAGAGGGACTGGTACAAATTCGGTATCCCATTTTGTTTTTTTGGAGCTCTTGGCCAATGCTCGGAATTTCTTCATATTACGTCAGCTTATGAAGGGATCTATTGCGGACATTTCCCCGCAAACTGATTTCAAAATTCTTGATTTGGCTCGAAGCTTTGAGCGTAGAAGTGAAACAACTCAAATTCGAGTACCCGAGATGCCTGGGTATAAATTTGGCGCCCGTTGTTTTTATTTTCCTGGAATCACTGTAAAATTTTCTTGAAAAATTTTTTCAAGATAAAGTGAACAAATTTCATCTCGATTTATTTCTAACTAAAAAAGTAAAGTAAAGTAAAATGTTGCTGCATGGACATGCAATACTTAGCATAGTGTATCATCAACACTTTGTTTACATTGGGGTGCCAAATCTATGAAATTTGTGATTAAAATCTCGATACACTTACTTGAATTCGTTGAAGAACATCAATTTCTTGATCCAAATCAGCTTTAATATTTTAAAATCGGCTCACTATTCGATTTTCGTGATTTTTCAAAAGACGCACATGAAAAAATTTCAAGATTTCAAAAACAACAAAACTTGATTTTTTTTTAAAACACAGATATTTTGGGTTTTTGGCATCTGACGTTTGTTACTACATTACTAGAACACTTTTTTTTTATTCACCATCAGAGTGCGCTCATTACCGCCGGAGATCCGGGTGGGTACCAGATTACCCACGGGGTACCGAATTTGTACCAGTTCCTCTACAAGTCTAAGTCGTCTGACAAGGTCATTACACGCTGCGCGCACTTGGTCCATCGGTATATCATCCGATATTTTGGAGTTATCTCTCTTAAATTAAAAGAAAATAATCCAATGGGTTAAGGCCGATCTCGCGATAGAGAAAATTTTGATTCCGACGTGTTTGAAGCGTCTGAGGATATCTCCAGGTGTAAAACCTTTGGAATATCCAGCGATAACAATTTCCCCGTGCCCGTTCATCTCCGCAAACAGAATGCACTTGGGTGCAATACTGTCATTTTGTACTATAATGATGATCCTTTCATCTTTCTTCTATATATTGACACACAGATGACAGCATTCAGACCATATTAAAAAGTTATTGACCATCCAACAAAAGTGCGACCGAAATTTTAGTCGCGATGTACATGTGCGAAATTTCGTCACAATCTTTCAATTGGTTATCAAAATGGCTTCCAAGTAATATGCTTCGACAAAAAATTATGCGGTCGCGGTCGTGGAAATTCCAGGTGTAAAAGAAATTCACAGGTGGATCACGAAGCAGATGGGAATCGATCTTTCGAATCGGAAATCGTCGTAGAAGACCCATATGACCCAGCGGCGAACAAGTAGCGGAATAAAATCGTGGACGACCGACCTCGTGAAGACAAGACTTGGCCAAGAAGGTCAATTATTCCCCTTTTTGTTACTTTCAGCAAACAATGAAAGTGACCAAAGGAGGGGTGATAAAACCCCTCCTTGTGGGCAACCTTTGGTTGCAATCACATATGTCGACGACTCGCCCAGCTCCGAGGTGATACGTCTATGTGTGAGCATGCCCTGGATCCATTTGACTATGCAGTTATCGAAGTGTCTTTTTCTCATCGCTTGTGCCATTGATAGATAAGAAGCATTATCAAAGGCACCTTCGATGTCAAGAAACGCGCATAGAGCGGTTTCTTTTTTTTTATTATTAAATCGTTTATTTTTACAGGCTCAGTTACATAAGTTTAAAGGAGCCAAACTCCTATCTGTATAGTTACAAGTATACATAAACATTTTTTATTAATTCTAATGTTAATGAAGTAGAGAACCGATTACTCGCGGCTTGCTCGAGTTTAGAAGGGTGACATTTTGTTTCAGGAAAAGGATGGGATATAAGGATATGTTGACAATGTTCACACTCACATTCGCACTCACATTCATCATACTCAATTCTTAAGCCTATCTTATATCTCACATGTATTTACATTTCACCTTATTCTATTGTTAGTAAGAAGGGATTTGATTTCTCGCGAAGGAAAAGGAAAAGGAGAATATAAGGATATAAGGACAATCACACACGAAGATCGATAGCTTTTAGGAAGACATATATTTGGGACATGTAATCAAGGTCTAACCGAGCCAACACATCTCTCACCGGCACATTGGGCTGCCTTCCTATAGCCCGAAGAGAGTTTTCTAAATTCGATCTGGCAACAAGATACTCCTCGCACGACCAAACAACGTGTTCGATGTCGTGGCAACCTTGGCCACAAGCACAGACATTGCCATCGGCAAGATTAAAACGAAAGAGTAGCGCGTCTAACGAACAGTGATTGGACATGAGTCGAGAGAAGGTGCGAATAAAGTCCCGACTTAAGTCCAGACTTTTGAACCATGGTTTGAGGCTAACCTTAGGGATAATCGAGTGAAGCCACCGACCCAATTCATCTTCGTTCCACTTACGTTGCCAGTTAGCGATGGTATTTTTACGGACTAAAGAATAAAATTCATTGAAAGCGATTTGACGCTGATAAATATCGCCTTCAATTGCACCTACCTTTGCTAATGAGTCAGCCCTCTCATTACCCGGAATTGAGCAATGTGAAGGGACCCAGACAAAGGTAATGACATAACAGCGTCTGGTTAAAGCACTCAAATTTTCTCGTATTCTCTCAAGGAAGTACGGCGAGTGCTTTTCCGGCCTCACTGAACGGATAGCTTCGACAGAGCTAAGACTATCCGTTACAATGTAATAGTGTTCAACAGGTCGTGAGGCGACGCTGTCCAGCGCCCAATGTATTGCTGCCAATTCAGCAATAAACACAGAGCAAGGATTCTGAAGACTGTGGGAGGTGCTAAAAATTTCGTTGAACACTCCAAATCCTGTGGACTCATTCATAGAGGACCCATCAGTAAAGTACATATTATCACAATTGACACGCCCATACTTTGCATTGAAGATCGTAGGAACGATCCCCGATCGATGATAATCTGGAATTCCATGGATTTTCTCCTTCATGAACAGATCAAAATGTACAGAGGAATTGATGTAGTCAGGAAAACAAACACGGTTGGGAGTATAGGAAGAAGGATCAACCTGCATGGAGATGAATTCATGATATGAGCTCATGAATCCTGAATGAAAATTTAGCTCGATAAGCTGCTCAAAATTTCCGATCACCAATGGGTTCATAACAGCGGTTTCTTTTGACGAGAAAGATTTTTCAATTTTTGTTACAAGCGTGTGTAGCGCTGTTCCTGTGGATTTGCCTGATTGGTAGGCAAACTGGTATTTAGATAATGGGCATTTGGGCAAGAATATAGACTTTATGCATTCATACAATACTTTTTCCATAGTTTTCAGCAGTATTGATGATAAACTAATTGGTCTAAATGCCTTTGGGAGTGATTTGTCACGATTCCCCGCTTTTGGAATGAAAACTACTTTAACAAGTCTCCACACCGAAGGAATGTGCTCTAGTATCAGACTTGCCTTAAAAATCTCGATTAGAGGTGGAATTAGTTTTGATTCACCATTTTGAATCAGGGCTGGAAAAAATTCATCTGCACCTGCGGATTTTCAAGGCAGAAAGGATCTCACCGCGTTAACTACTCTGGCTCTCGTGAAGACTAACCCAGCAACTATGTTAGCGACATCCTTTGCACTTTCAGGTCTTGTGGGATGCCATCGAGAGCATTTTGTGTCGTCATAATAGCCAGGATTTGTATTCGAGTGGACAGATGTAGATCCCGGGAAGTGAGTCTTCATCAGTAAGTCTAGTACTTCTGAGGGAGTTTTTGTAAACGAACCGTCGTCCTTTTTAAGGGAACCTAGCCCGTTTGAGTGCTCTTTTGCCAGAGTCTTGTTGAGTCTAGCAACGGTTGGAGTACTTTCAATGATTTTGCAGTTATATACCCAGGTTTTTCATTTGGATCGTCTCAGTTTTCTGCTGTACTCAGTTAGAGCCGTTTTGTATTGAGAACAGTCCGAAGTAATTTTTGCTCTGTTGAACAGTTTCCGCGCTGTTTTGCGAAGCTGTTCAAGTCTTTTATTCCACCAAGGAACCTTTTTTTGTCGAAGAAACTCTTCTTAGTGGACAATTGTTGTTGTAGACAGTCAGGCATCGGGTCATACTATACGGCTATTTAAAGACGACAATTTGTGCTACAAGTGTCGTTTTGACAGTGTTGTGATTGTCCTTTTCAGTCTCAAGTTATAGCGCGTCAAAGATGGCGTCTACCAAGCAAGAAAAAAATCTTTTTTATTATTTTACGTTTATTTTACGTTTCTACTTCCTGCGAGGTAAAACTGCAACAAAGGCGGCCGAAAAAAATCGCGTAGTTTATGGACCCGATACTGTAACGATTCGCACAGCACAGCGTTGGTTTGATCGATTTCGTTCTGTTGTAGTGGCTGTCGAAGATACACTCCGTACTGGTAGGCCGTGGAAACCGATAAAATCGTTGGAATCATCCAAGTAGACCGGCATGTGAGCACTCGCTCGATTGGCCAGGAACTGGGTATAGACCATAAACCATTTGTAGAAGATGGGATTCCAACAAAAGCTGGATGTATGAGTGCCACACGAGTTGACGCAAAAAATCTTTTAGACCGAATCAACGCCTGCGATGCACTGCTGAAACTGGTGATGAAAAGTGGATCACGTACGACAACCTAAAGCGAAAAAAAGTCGTGGTCGAAGCGCGGTGAGCCGGCCCAAACCATCGCCAAGCCCGGAATGACGACCAGGAAGGTTTTGCTGTGTGTTTGGTGGGATTGGAAGGGAATCATCCACTATGAGCTGCTCAACTATGGCCAGATCCTCAACTCGGTTCTCTACTGTGACCGTTTGAAGCAGACGATTGACCAGAAGCGGCCAGAAATGATCAATAGGAATGGTGTTGTTTTCCACCAGGACAACGCTCGGCCTCACACATCTTTGATGACCCGCCAGAAGCTACGGGAGCTCGGATGGGATGTCCTATTGCACCCACCGTATAGTCCGGACCTTGCTCCAAGTGATTATCATCTCTTCCAGTCCATGCAAAACGCTCTTGGTGATACTAAGATGGCCTCAAAACAGGCTTGCGGAAACTGGCTGTCTGAGTTTTTTTACAAATAAGGAGGGAGGGGTTTTATAAGGGGGGGGGGGGGGGGTAGATAATGAAGTTGCCTTCTAAATGGCAACAAGTTTGCGAACAAACCGGCGCATATTTGACTTAAATTGAATAATTTTAAGTATGTTAAATATAGCGTCAAATTTCGATCAGAAATACGACATTTCTTTTTCCTCAACCCTATATTATACGAATGCTATACCAGTATGGGGAAGTAGCACATTTTCTGTTATTTCTAAGCTCATTTAATGTAATAAATCGGGATGTCTAAACATGTGCTAAAAATTAATTTTGGAAATAGGAAGGAAATCGGAAAGGAAAATCGTGGAAATCGTATGATTTATACGTAAATAGGGGGAAAAAAAATTTTTAGTGAGCCAAAACGCTTGAATCGGTCAGTTTACAGTAGGACAGGAAGAATAAAACTACACAGATAAATCACACGCAGAATTGTTTCAACCGGTCCATCAGAGAAAGAAAACAATTCCATATTTACTCTGGGACGGACGGATTGACCTTTTTCTGAAATCATTCCATGCGTTTTTTATAATCAATTAACTAGCATCGTTCTCATGCTCCCATGTAGACCGACATCGACCACAAATTCACACTCCTTATCGGCGTCATATCAGCGTTATCAGTGCATTATTTACGAGTCAAAATTTTCGAATTCACCCTGCTGGCATGGTACGATATTGGAACCGGTTTCGATTACAGTATTTAATCAACATATTATTAGTTCTGATTGCTATTATCGACTATCGCATCTCCGACCCAAGCCAAACAATTTTATCGGAGAATATCTTCCGCATCGCTCGTGGCAATATGTGGCCCACAAGAAGGGGACAACGATTATCTCCGCTGGGAGACGACCATTCGAACGCACTGGTCCCACTTATGTGCTATTATCGCCAATTTACGCACATCCTTTCTCCAAGAAATATTTTATCGGCCAAATTTCATCTGATGACGGAGCTTTTCGGCTGCCCGCATTGGGCGCAGCGCGTCCTTTCCGGTGCAAGTGGATCACCGAAATCACTTCATCCCCGAGATACGGACGCTGGATGCTGCCCCGGCTGCTGCTGCCTCCGTTTTTGACCAAGATTGATTTCATGCGTTTGCATCATTTTTGCACCGTTTAATAATTATAATCATTTATTATTATGGAATATAATTTTTATTTTAAAACCGCACAGAGCAAAGAATCCACTCGGCGTATAATTTCAATAATAATAAAACACCTTCATTTCGACTCGAGTGAAGCATCCGCCCGCTTGCCATCAGCACATCGGCCGATGATCTCCGCACCAGAGACTTATCCGCCGCTGAGGTGTATATTTTTAGTGACAGTAAGTGTTATCGGGGAGCCAACACTCCGGTAGTACCAATGCAATGGAGCCACAGCAGCCTCTGCTCTTTCCACAAATGGGAGATTTGTAACAATTATCGCCTCCTGGGCACGCTGTGATGTATGGGCCCGTTCCTAAGGTCCGCGGACTCGGAATGGGTGGGTCGGTGGTCGGTCCTTACCAACCTTACCAACCCAAACCGACCCGGTGATGCCCCCGGCCAGAGAGATGCAGCATTTTTCATAATTCCACCTATTAAGAGGTTCGACGGCGATGGCGAAAAATTATACACATCCGCCACAAAACAACAACCGTTCCGTTCGGCCAAAACTGCCGATGTGGTAGCAACAGATCTTTCCCCGATTGAAGGCATAATCACAACGCCGCCGGGAGGGGGTTCGATACAATAATTTATAAAGCGAGAGAGAGGCCCTTGGAACCCGAAAGGGAGGAAACCGGTGTCTGGGTGTGTACCTGTATCGATCGAACTGAACTACGCTTCCGGGTGTAGTGTCGTTCCGTCAGTGACCCGTCGGAATGTGTGACGATCGATGTTGATCATGGAGGAGTGTTGCAGGTATTTTAGACCGCAAAATGTGGACAATGCATCGAAAAAGTGATCATTGATCGTACATTCTCCGAGTGACTTTTCGCATAAAAAAATCATAGATGCAATACAAAATTCATCAGCGATAAGATACTATCGGCGATGACGAATGTATAGTGTCGAAACCTGGTGGCAACATTCGCGCTTGTGAGGAGAATTACAGTTTGCAATTGTTAAAGTTTGAACGAAAATGTTCACTTCAGTTAACTTGATTATTTAAAACATTCCTGACCGATTCGATACGAACCTGTACGAAAGTGTGGCTGTGCGACTCCGTATATAGTCTTTTTGACGTAGAACCACGTCTTTCATTAAGGGTGCCAAATCAGAAAACAGGTCACGTTTTTGTGAAATAAAGTTAACGTTAATAAATATTTTCGCTATGAACGGATTTAGGCGATTTACATACTAAACGAATCGGAAATTCCCTAAGATTTGTTTAATATGCTATACATTAGAATCCCCTGTTTTGTAAATGGTTAAAATACATTTCATTTCATTTATTTCATTTCATTTATTCAAAAACGTCAACAGGCTTTACATAAGTACCCTAATGATCGACCTTACTACTAATCTACAAATACTTCTTAAAACTAACTTATTGGTAAACTAAATCTATGTGAGGACTACAGAGTACAGAGCTTTAAGGGACGAACGAGAAAGATGACAATCGAAACAGGAACTACATCGGTTAAACACACGACACATACTAGAAACGGGTTCATTATAACCGTAATTAGTGCGTGATGATGGGAGGAACAAGAAATTATTGGTACGCAAATAACGCCGGCTAATGTTGAAATTTATCAACCGAAGAAGTTCAGGACAATCAATGTTTGATAAAATCAAATCTGACGTAAATAGGGCCTTGGCAACATCTCTTCGAGAACGTAATAAGTCCAACCCAATCAGTCTACAACGGTCCTCATAGCTTGGAAGATTGAGAGGATTATTCCACGGCAAATTGCGCAAGGCGAATCGGACATATTTCCGTTGAATTGATTCGATTCGCTGAATGCTATTTTGGTAGTATGGTGACCATACTACACAAGCGTACTCGAGAATTGAACGTACCAATGCGCAGTAGAGTGCCTTTATGCAATGCACATCTTTAAACTGCTTTGAAACGCGGAAAATGAAGCCAAGCGATTTGGATGCTTTGGACGTGATGTAGGAAATGTGGGCACGAAATGTCAGTTTGGATTCCAACATGACGCCAAGGTCTTTAATGGTGTTGACACGTTCCAATATTACACCATGCAGCTTATAATCGAAGATTATTGAAGAGCGCTTGCGGGAAAACGATATCACAGAACACTTCGATGGATTTAGAGTCATTCTGTTATTCACACACCATTCGTCGAAAATATCCAACTGTTTTTGAAGAAACTCGGCGTTTACAGTGGAATTCACAGGAAGGAATAATTTGAAATCATCTGCGTATGAAAGTTTCAAGCACTTCAAACATAAATTGATGTCGTTAAGATACAGAAGGAATATGTACGGACCGAGATGACTCCCTTGCGGAACACCGGATGTTACAGGAAATGGAGTAGATAGGGTATCACCGATCTTCACCAACATGACACGGTCGGTTAGATAAGAACGTAGCCAGCTGAGAAAAGAGCCGTTGAAACCAAGGCGCTGAAGCTTAGCTACAGCGATGTTATGGTTGATTTTGTCAAAAGCAGCAGAGAAATCAGTGTATATTGCGTCGATCTGCTGTCTCCTTTCAAGTGAACGAGCTATGAACGAGGTATACAAAACAAGATTTGTTGCAGTTGATCGTTTGGGCATGAAGCCGTGTTGTTCCTCGGCGATGTAATTATTGCAAGCATGAGAAATGAAGTCTAACACAATAACCTCGAAAAGCTTGGAGATAGCACATAGGCATGCGATTCCTCTATAATTCTTAACATCCTTCTTGCAACCTTTTTTGAAAACAGGAAAGATGAATGATTTTTTCCATGCATTCGGAAAGGTACCACTAAGGATGGAGCGGCTGAACAAGATGCTCAGCGGTAACGAGAGGCTGTTAGAGCACATCTTAAAAATTACAGATGGGATATTGTCGGGTCCAGCATTAGTAGATTTCTTCAGATTACCGCAAGCCTTTTCTACAGAAAACATGAAAACTTTAAGCATTTCCATTTTCCCATACATTTGTTCTGTCCATTCGTGTGCTTTCCCAAACAGAGCTGGCAATAACGAGCAACTTATCGACGAGCAATGAAGAGGAAATCCTAGGATTCAAAGTCCGTGAACAAAGGAAAGAAGAAGAATGAAGGGGAATACTTGCCTAGAGTATAAACAGTGGATCTCGCTGTGGCAAACTTTCATTCGGCATCGGACTGTTGAGCAATCCAGTTCACTTTGCTTTCGCTGCGCTTCGATCCAAGATTGGACCCCATCAGTGGTAATTCAACTTGGATATTGTCGTGTGGTTTTTCCAGTTCGTTTTTCGCGTTATTCGTATCGTGTGTTTTTCTTTCCGCGTTATAAATTGGACGCTTCGCGTAGTGTGTGATGAGCAAGAAGAAAAGGAAGGCTGGCTCGAGCCCTGCAAAAAAACGAAGCGTCATCCAATGATGCACACGATGTTGAGGCAGTGAAAAGCGCTCGCACTGAACCGAGCCTTCGCAAGTGTGACACCGCATCGAACAACAGCGAAGTACGCGATTTCAGCGCGTCGGTCGAAAATGTAAACGCCATTACCCAGGTAGCAATCAGATTCAAGCTCCCCCCGCTTGTGGTGAAGGCGGTCGATCTTGACAAACTCATCAGCGAACTCGCATCGATGGGTGTTACAGCGGAGTACAAGCTGTGTGGCATAATTCAGACTTTTTCCAAGCAGTTAACATTGTTTATTTTTCGTCATCATAAGGGCTTTGTTGGTGCCTTTGACATTGCATGAATGCATTAAACTGACGTTATGGCGAAGCAGGCATTAAGGTTGTGCGCCAACAAACCATTGGGGAATACCAAGCATCTTGAATGTCGTACTGGAATGTTATAAGTTATTTGGGTTCGAGTGCCCGTCGCAAAACTGCCTTCAACTAGGATTGCATTTGCGCTAATATTAACTAATATTAACAAAAAGAGTTTATTTCGTTTGTTTAGTCACCAACAAAGTAAATGTCGTTCTAGAATTTTGTATGTGATTAGGTTTCGCTTGCCAGTAGCAAAACTAAGGGTGACAGCTGCGCTTATGTCGAGCATGAGAAAGTAGCTTTTTCGAGGCCAGTAATATAAACAGAAGCGTTTCTTTTGAGAATAGCGCAAAATGATGAGATTTGTTTATATTCCTAGTAGTTTCAAGCCACCAATGTATGGCTATGTATGCATGCTATAGCGAACGTTTGTTTGGCGCTTGGTTTACGTTGTACGAACGATGCCTAAAGGTGCAATTCTACTGAGGCAATACTAAGTAACATGTAGCATGATATTTGATACTTGCAAGTGTTGTCATTGTTGTTGTTTCCTCGCGGTGCCAAAGATATATTGATGTTGTTATGAGATGTGGAATAATGGTGCTGGTGCAACATGCATTTAATCAACTGTAGCCGAGTCTATGTCAATTGCGAAAACGGCCACCGGAATAGCGTTCGATGTAAATTTTCAATGCATTGACATGAAATAAATTGCGACATACGATCAGCTTATGTATTGTTCTGCGAAGGCAAGAATGAATCATCAATCAATTATCGTCTACTGATTCTACAATGAAAAAAACATCTCACAGAGTATTCTACTAAGCAGTTGTTTCTAAAATTTCACAGCATTATAGAATAATATCCGAAGGTATAAACAAGCGACTTTTATAAAAAAACAGCGAAGTTCTACGTCAACAATGCGGTCGTATCTTGGACACAGCCTCCTATAATTTTTTGTTTTGATTGACTGTCTATTGAAAAAAGACGGGTGGGTAATGTCGGTGACATAACCGAAGTGACGTAGGACTATACAAAGGGTACAGCTTTTGCCAAATATATATTTTAAATATATTGTTTTATTTTCTTCTCCTACGTGAATACCTACCTATCTACCTGAAAAATGGGTTAGTTTACTGTTTACTCTTTATGAACATGTTAGGGGTTCTGAAAAGAACCTTTGGTGTTGTGTTTTTGCGTTTTTTCGTCGATGGGGATAATGACCGTCCAATTATATCAATGTCGAACTAAATGTAAATTACTGTAGTTTCAATCTGGAAGCAATTTAAGAATTGGTGAAAATTGAATAATCAGCAAAGTCCCCAACTATCAATAAGCTCAGAACAACTGCCAAATTCACATACACATCATATCCTGGCAAACAAATTATGAATAAATCAATTTGTGTTTTATTATTATTTTGGATATTGTTTTAGAAAGCATTGAACTGTATTTCGTAAACTCTTTTTTGAAAGGTTTAATGGCCCTGATAAGCGCCGTGTTTTATGGAATGGTTCCAATTTAGAAAACTTAGTACTCGTGGTTTTGAAAAAAAAAAAACCATTTCGAACGCCCTTGATGCTACCTTGTTCTGGATTTGCCACCAAAGCAGTTTGTATAAACAACAAACTTTTTGTCTTCTGCTACCTGCTGCCGTTTTACGATTGCGTTTGCCACTCGCCACTCGCTGCAACTGCCTGTTGTTGTCTTGATGTCTACCGAACCGAATGTGGTCTGTTCTGAATGCGGGTTTTCTTATCGTCGCGAGCAGCTTTGCCAGTCAACTCGATCACTTCGGCGGCCGAAACTATATAACGCCGGCTAGGTGGACTGGTGCACAGGTCTCGGTCTAGCTACCCTTGCGGGGAACTTCAGACCAACACGGTTCGAGCGGGATTTTTCCTTTCCCTTCACTTTTCCTCCTTTGCCATGTCCAGACATGGCTGATTGTGTTGGTTTGTTGATGTGATGTGATGCGAAATGATGTGGTGTACGATTTGGATGAGAATGATCGTTACGGCAGCGGAGCGGCGATTTTTAGGCTGACTGGCTGGCTCGAGAATTTCGCATGTGTGAGACTGCGACCAATGTTTCGTTCATATTTTGACGTAGGACTACGCCTAACCGGAAGATATAGGGGGTGAAATGGAAATCTAGGCACTGAACAAGTAGGAAAAAATGCAAGATTTGGAACGCTTATAACTCGAGCATTTCTCAATAGATCGCAAAGGTTTTTGCATCAATTGATAGGAAATATATCTACGCATCTATCATAACGAATAACATTTCATTTTTCTTGAGATAAATAATTGAATAATTGTGAAAAATCAAGCATTGTCAAAATGCACTATGTGCCCATTTTTGATTGGTCCATTTTGTGCTCCTCAAATCGTACCGACAAAAACGGGCAACCAGAGCAGCAGCGAAATAGAATAAAGCACGATTGGAAAGGAAAAAGAAAACAATGAACGAAACATTGGTCGCAGTCTCACACATGCGTAATTCTCGAGCCTGCCAGTCAGCTTGAAAATCCCCGCTCCGCTGCCGTAACGATTAGTGATCCCCGATTTTTGAAATTAATCGTTCATCCACTAATCGAATACTTTTAAGCAGTTTCTTATTCGATACGATTAATCGATCCAAATAATCGATTAATCGATTAATCGTCACACTGAGAAAAATAATTAGTCAGACTAATATTTCTCATTCGTTAAAAAGCCATCTGGAATCAAAAAAGTCTTCATTGAGCCTGAAAATCAATTATTATCTTTTACGCTCCCCTAAACTCGTAAACGAAGCTCATCTCGCATCGACGGCATTGAGCTTCTCTTAGGAGTTTAGGAGAGCGTCAAAGATTATGATTGATTTTAAGGATAAAACTGCAGCGGCTGTACGGTTTTTTTTGCTCTGGGTTTGGATCGATTAATCGACGTAAATTATTCGTTCGCTTCGATTATTGGTTGTGCAGTATTCGTTCGATTAATAATCGATTTCTGTAGGAAGTATTCGATTAATCGATTAATCGAACGATTATCGGGGATCACTAGTAACGATCATTCTCATTCAAACCGTACACCACATCGGTTCGCATCACAACACATCAACAAACCAACACAAGCAGCCATGTCTGGACATGGTAAAGGAGGAAAAGTGTAGGGAAAGGCAAAATCCCGCTCGAACCGTGTTGATCTGGAGTTCCCCGCAAGGGTAGCTAGGCCGAGCGCGTTAGTACCAGTGCACCAGTCCACCTAGCCGGCGTTATATAGTTTCGGCCGCCGAAGTGATCGAGTTAGCTGGTAAAGCTGCTCGCGACGATAAGAAAACCCGCATTCAGAACAGAACACATTCGGTTCTGTGGACATCAAGACAACAGGCAGTTGCAGCGAGTGGCGAGTGGCAAACGCAATCGCAAAACGGCATCAGGTAGCAGAAGAAAAAAGTTTGTCCTTTATACACACTGCTTTGGTGGCAAATCCAGAACAAGGCGGCATCGAGGGCGTTCGAAATGGTTTTTTTCAAAACCACGAGTACTAAGTTTTCTAAATTGGAACCATTCCATAAAACAAGGCGCTTTTCAGGGCCATTAAACCTTCCAAAAAAGAGTTTAGGAAATACAGTTCAATGCTTTCTAAAACAATATCCAAAATAATAATAAAACAAAAATTGATTTTTTCATAATTTGTTTGCCAGGATATGATGAGTATGTGAATTTGGCAGTTGTTCTGAGCTAATTGATTTTCACCAATTCTTAAATTGCTTCTAGATTGAAAGTACAGTAATTTACACTTATCTCGACATTTAGCTAATTTGACGGACCAGTAATGCGACATATTTAGTTGGACATTTCTGTAAACATAGAGTTCGGGGTCCAAATTATGACCCCACATTGAAGGTCGACACTGTACCACTGTCATCGCAAATGTTCAATTACAGGTTAAAATTACCTCCAATCCGATACTGAGTGGTGGTAATGCGACGTGCCATTGAATGTAATTTACTGTAAAATATGTCACAAGCTGGATGGGAAGAAATTTTCCAACTGTGAAAGCTGTGGCGAGTGGCAAATGCAATCGCTAAACAGCAAGGTTTAGCCGAACAAGATGGGGATATCGAGTGATAACAAAACAATAAACTCTTTAGATTGAAGATAATTTTGTGATCCGCAAAAGGACCCTTTTTAGCCTGCATGTGAATCCAACGAGCGAACAAATCGTAATGAATGTATTTTTTTGCCATCGCTCCCTTTTAACGCTCATTCGTTCGTCTCGTTGGACTCGCCCCTCTGGCTGAATCTGCTGATTTGTCTCTATCCTGTGAGTGTGTACCGCTAGAGTATAAAACACGCGGACCCCAAAAAAAAATCTTATTTTCTTTAAAACCGTAAACCCGTGTGGTTGTACGGCATCGGCATCGTGGACGTAACAAAGGAGGACAAGTTAAGGGAAAGGCAAAGTCTCACTCGAACCGTGCAAGTCTCCAGTTCCCTGTTGGTCGCATTCACTGATTGCTCCGCAAGGGTAACTAGGCCGAACGGATTGGTGCTGGAGCACCAGTATACCTAAGTTGCTATTTACGCAAAAGAATCGATTAAATTCAACATTCGGTTAAACGAATCTGTTGAAAATAATTGGTTCTTGGCAATTTCAGTTGAAAGAGGTATGCAGATGGGAAATTTTGGAATTTTGTATCATTCCCCCAGTTCTAGTGATCAGCGATTTTTAGAAATTTTAGAAAACTGGTGGGAGAGTTTCATTGACTCCAGTAAATTGAATGTAATTGCTGGTGACTTCAATATTGACTGGCTCAACGTGCAGAATTCGAAGCAATTGAAGCAACTATCTGATTTTTACAACTTGAAACAGACTGTAACAGAAGTTACAAGAATTTCGAAAAACAGTAGATCTTTGATAGACCACGTTTTCTCTAATTTTAATACAGTTCATTCTTTGATAGAGGCCAAATTGAAAATAACAGATCATGAGACAATTTTTATTTATATTGAGAACGAACAGAGTGAACGTGAAGAAAATAGAGTTAAAATCAAGTGCTGGAACAAGTATTCAAAGGAAGCACTGTCTCATCTTGTTGCTAGAAACCTGGATTTTACTGCAATAACGGACAATCTGGATTTGAAAGCAGCTGTTCTCACTAATATCTTGAAAGTGTGTACCAATAGCCTAGTTTTTGAGAAACAAATCAATTTGAAAAATTCGAACAGCTGGTACACTTTATCACTCTTGCGTCTCAAACGTAAACGAGATAAAATGTACTCAAAATTTTGTAGAAGTAATATAGAAAACGATTGGAAAAGGTACACCTGCGCGCGGAATATATATTCACAAGCCTTGAAAAAGACAAGATGTGAATATATACAGAGGAAAATCGATCAACATCAGAATAACAGCAAGGAGTTATGGAAAATACTAAAAAGTTTACTTAACACTAAAAATAGTTTATCGCGGTCCATAACTTTTGAAGGTTCAGAAGAACATTCGGAACAAATCATTGCGGAAAAATTCAACAGTTATTTCGTGAATAGTGTTCAATTGATCAATCAAAGTATTGAATTGGTCAGTGAGCCATACGAAATAATACAGCCGATAAGCAGCAATTGCAGATTAGAATGTTTTCTACCCATCACATTTGCAGAGTTGAGAGATATTTGTTTTTCTTTGCATAAATCGGCTGGTATCGACAATGTCAACGCAAAAGTGATACAAGATTGCTTTCATGTTATTGGACACGAATTGCTAGGCCTGATAAATGAATCATTGCAAACTGGGCACGTGCCTGAAGTTTGGAAGGAATCTCTTGTGGTTCCCATCCCCAAAGTTAATGGGACGGATAAAGCCGAAGAGTTCCGCCCCATTAACATGTTGCACACATTAGAAAAAATTTTAGAACTTGTTGTGAAAGGCCAGCTGATGAAATTTATTGACAATAACAGTTTGCTGATACCGGAACAGTCGGGATATCGAGAGGGACACTCTTGTGAGACCGCACTAAATCTGGTGTTGGCAAAATGGAAAGAGAATATCGAGGCTAAAGAAACTATTTTTGCGGTGTTCTTGGATTTGAAACGCGCTTTTGAAACAATTTCTAGGGCCTTATTGTTGCAAACATTGAAGCGCTTTGGAATTGTAGGGACATCATACAAATGGTTTGAAAGCTACTTGTGTGATAGAACTCAAAAGACTCGTTTCAACGATTTTATTTCTACTCCCATCGATAACACACTTGGTGTACCACAGGGAAGTGTGTTAGGGCCCATTTTATTCATTTTATATATTAATGATATGCGGCGGGTTTTACGTTTTTGTGATATCAACTTGTTCGCGGATGACACTGTTCTGTTCATCGCAGCTAAGGAGTTGAATGTAATCGCGGAGCACTTGAACGAAGATCTTCATTCTATCGCTCGGTGGTTGAAATTCAAACAATTAAAGTTGAATGTTAATAAAACAAAATACATGCTCATTTCTTCAGCAAACTCCAGATATAACGGTAATTTTGAAATCGATGGTGAGACTATTGAACGGGTTAAAGAAATAAAATATCTGGGAGTAGTTATTGATGACAGACTAACTTTTAAGTCTCACATTGATAATGTCATCAAAAAGGTTGCTAAAAAGTACGGCGTCATTTGTCGTTTGAAGAATGAGTTAAACGCAATTAGTAAAGTCAAACTATATAAATCACTCGTCTCACCACACATAGATTTCTGCTCATCCATCCTGTTTCTTGCAAATAATACACAACTATTGCGATTGCAGCGGTTACAAAATAAAATCATGCGATTAATTTTAAGATGTCATAGGTACACTTCCTCTGTCATAATGTTGGACGCGCTACAGTGGTTATCTGTGAAGCAAAGGATTTATTACTTGACAATGGTGTTCATCTTTAAAATTTTGAATGATATGCTGCCTCGATACTTGTGTGATCGAATTGAACGAGGAAGTGATTTGCATAGATATAATACAAGAAACGCGATTGATGCAAGAACACCTAACTTTTTATTTAGCAGGTCCCAAAATTCACTATTGTATAAAGGATTAAAATTCTTCAATTCGATGCCCAGAAATATCAAACGAGCGGCAACAATAGCTGAGTTCAAAGAATTGTGTCTGTCACATGTGAAATCTGTGTTATGAACTTGTAAAAATGTTTCAATGTTTCTATGTTTGCATAAGCTATCATGTTCGTATTGATGATGATGGATTTTTGTTACATTATTGTTGTTGTAAGTTAGATTTGAAAAAAAAAAAAAATAAATGAGTAGTCTACAAAAGCTTGAGCCACGCGCGCGTTTCGGTAGACATAGATAACTTGATTTTGAACACTGGCGAAAATCGTTATACAATGAAATGTTCTAGGGTCTTCAGTGGAAACCGGATTCGAACCAGGGATAGCCCAGACGGAATACTTGTAAACTATCGTATTAGCAGATGGTTATATCGAGTTTTTTTCTGTACCGCGGCAGATCTCAGTGTAAGTATCTAGTGGAAACTTGAGGATATCGGGTTCGATTCCCGATCAGTCAAGGATCTTCCCGGGTTGGAAATTTGCTCGACATGCCTTGGGATTATATCTTTACTTTTCGGTTTCCGTCTTTTGTTTAATGTTCTTATGATATCAATTTATGTGTGCAACAGAACCAGTTCGTTTTATTTTGCATACTGGTTCCAGATGTGCTTTGTTAAACTTTAAAAATTATCTTAATGATAAATCGTCCTGCTCAAACCATTGTAGGGGTATGAGGTGGGACCATCATCATTTAATTTAACATTTAACAGCGATTATAGAGTTTCGGCCGTCGGAGTGCTCGAGTTGGCTTGCAAAACTGCTCACGACAATCAGAAAACCCGCATCAAGAACAGAGCAGCTTCGGTTCGGCGCTCATCAAGGCAACAATTAGTTTCAGTGAGTGGCAAAGTGTTTCTCCGGCACGTCGCATCAAATGTAATTTACTGAACAACATGTCACAAGCTGGATGGGAAGAAATTTTCCAACTGTGAAAGCTGTGGCGAGTGGCAAACGCAATAGCTAAACAGGAAGGTTTAACCGAACAAGATGGGAATATCGAGTGATAACAAAAACACAACACCAAAGGTTCTTTTCAGAAACATCAACATATTCATGAAGAGTAAACAGTAAACTAATCCATTTTTATGGTAGATAGGTAGGTATTCACGTAGGAGAAGAAAATAAAACAATATATTTAAAATATATATTTAACAAAAGCTGTCCCTTTTGTATAGTCCTACGTCACTCCGGTTATGTCCCCGACATTACCCACCCGTCTTTTTTTCTTTTTCCTTCCCAATCGTGCTTCATTGTATTTCGCTGCTGCTCTGGTTGTCCGTTTTGGTCGGTACGATTTGAGGAGCACAAAATGGACCAATCAAAAATGGGCACATAGTGCATTTGGACAATGCTTGATATTTCACAATTATTCAATTGTTTATCTCAAGAAAAATGAAATGTTATTCGTTATGATAGATGCGTAGATATATTTCCTATCAATTGATGCAAAAACCTTTGCGGTCTATTGAGAAATGCTCGAGTTATAAGCGTTCCAAATCTTGCATTTTTTCCTACTTGTTCAGTGCCTAGATTTCCATTTCACCCCCTATATCTTCCGGTTAGACGTAGTCCTACATCAAAATGGTACGGTTTCTGATGTAGAGGAGTTCTGGTAAGGATCATTATATACAAATTCGCACGAACAAAGTTTTTTATAAACTCGGTTCAGTGTAACCGCGGACTTATCTACCGCACCCAAGTTTGCAACGCAGCATTGCATTTATGTTTCGGTGGGCATCCATTGCGATCATAGAATGATAATCATTTTAGTGAGGAGTAAATGTGAGTATACTATTTCCAATAGAAATCCAAACAGGCCTTTACTACACACTGACATGGTGCACCATGGAATGACTTATTGTTGACCCTTCAAAAACATTCATAGTTCTGTTTGCCAGAAAAAGAAAGTATAGCTTTCCATCTCTTAGATTGGTAGATGTACAATTTTAGCTTTCAAAACGAACCAAATATTTAGGTGCCATGTTCAACCAAAAACTAAATTGGAAGAACTATCTGGAGTATGCAATTTCCAAAGCCAAAGGGGGACTAAAACCGAGAATGAGAATGGAGAGACTTCAAACAAAGGCTGGCCAAGCAAAAAAAAAAGTGTCGTTAAATGCGAAATAGTTTTTACATAATTTTGGAATGCTAAACACCAAACTGACACTCATTTTTATTTGGGCCGCCCATAAAGCACGCGGTATAATTTTTCGAGCCTCTTATTAAAAAATATTGAACTTGCAGAAAAGACGAACTTAATTTTTGTATTTATTGACTGTAGTCGATTTCTATTGTTTTCATGGCTTTGGACTAGAGGGCGCTATATTTTTGATATTTTTTTTCATGAAATCTGGGATTTTTTTACATAATATATCTCGATATTGAAGATGCTATTTTTTTGTTTTGTTTTTTTGTTTCATTTTTTTTCTTTTATCCAAAAATTACTTTTCGCAAAAATTCAAAACATTTGAAGTACTGAACCGATTTAGATGATCCACATATTAAATTGAAGCAAAAAAGACCTTCTGACCTTCTTTGAAAAAATATGCAGAAAAATTGAAGATTTTAGTCGCATAAGTTTAATCTAGTCACATAGGAATACTGAACAAAGATTTAAAACATGTTAAATTTGAAAAAAAAACTTAAAAACTAAAAATAATACCTCTCTGATTTTCGGATATATTAGGCTGTCAAAAAAGTCCTGCGGTATTTTTTTTTTAATTTTCATTTGTTCATAAAATTAGTTACAATCATCTGTTCTAAGTCAAATATGCGCCGTTTTGTTCGATGACTTGTTCCCAACGAGATGCCAACTTCATAATACCCCTGTTATAGAAGCTCGCTTCCTTATTGGCAAAAAACTCGGATAGCCAATTTTCACAGGCCTCTTTTGTGGCTAACTTCTGACTACCTAGCTCGTTCGCCATGGACAAAAACAGGTGGTAGTCACTTGGTGCAAGGTACGGACTATACGGCGGATGCAAAAGAACCTCCCATCCGAGGTCCCGGAGCTTCTTGTGCGTCACCAAAGAAGTATGTGGCCTGGCGTTGTCCTGATGGAAGACAATGCCGCCTCTGTTTATCAAAGATGGCCTCTTCTTCATGAGTGCTACCTTCAAGCGGTCCAGTTGTTGGCAGTACAGGTCCGAATTGAGCGTTTGGCCTAGATAAGCAGCTCATAATAGATTATTCCTTGACAATCCCACCAAACACACAGCAGAACCTTCCTGGCCGTTAATGAGGGCTTGGCCACCGTCTGAGCCGCTTCAGCGGGCTTCGACCACGACCGTTTGCGCTTCACGTTGTCGTAAGTGACCCACTTTTCATCGCCAGTCACCATCCGCTTCAGAAACGGGTCGATTTTGTTGCGATTCAGCAGCGATTCACATGCGTCGATACGGTCAAAGATGTTTTTTGCGTCAACGTGTGTGGCACCCATACATCGAGCTTCTTTGTGAATCCAAGCTTCTTCAAATGGTTAATAACGGTTTGATGACTTATCCCCAGCTCTTGGCCGATGCTACGGCTGCTACTATACCGGTCTTTCTCGGCTAATTCAGCGATTTTGTCGCAATTTTCGACGACAGGCCTTCCGGAGCGTGGCGCATCTTCGACGACCTCTACACCAGAACGAAAACGTTGAAACCATCGTTGTGCGGTGGAAATGGAAACTGTATCGGGTCCTTAAACTGCACAAATTTTATTGGCAGCTTGAGATGCATTTTTGCCTTTGTCATAGTAGTACTGTAAAATATGTCGGATTTTCTCTTTATTTTGCTCCATATTTGTGACACTACAACTCACGAACGACTTAACCAAACAAAACACTGTCAAGGACTATATTATAGCGCGCAAAAATACCTTTCCAACAAGCTATAGTATGACTCGATACAATGAATACAACTAGAACTACGCGCTTACAACGGCACCTTGCGGAAATACCGCAGGACTTTTTTGACAGCCTAATATTATGCAAAAACAAAAACCTCAGCTTTCCAGAAAAACATACACTACACGTGGGACACGACAGGACACAACACTTATAGTTCTTACAAACGTAAAAAGGACGTTAAATTGATCTTTTTTAGTCGACCGGTTTCGAACTCGATACTGCCCATCTACGGGACGATGTCCAACTGATTACACAAAACAAAAAACAGCTTCGTACTGTTGTCGTACACGTCGGAGAGAAGTAGAATCAGTAGATGTTATTCTTCGTCAAGTTGAACAAAGGCGATATAATTGGAGCTTCAAATTCATTCATCAGCGGCGGCTCAGCAGTGTGAATAAACATGGATTCCCATGCATGTAAATGGCAAGATTTACACGGTATCTCATAGATACCAAACATTTCCTCCGGCGGGATTTTGTCCTTGAGAGAACACAGAAGGTCTTTCAGCGTATGGGCACTCTTGTATGCTGTTTGGAAACCGTGTTGTTTCAGGATCCCTTGAATCGGGTTTGTCATTTTCGGGTGGAATGGAAGGCTGATCCTCTGAAAGTCCCCTTTTTGTGTTTGTAGTGTGGTCGCGTTTTGGCGGTGTTTTTTTCCGTTCGTGCTTTCTGAGGATCTTATTTACAAACCCTTCAGTGTAACCGTTCAAGGAGGCAGCTTCGTGGATTTTCTTCTTTTCCGCTTCACATTCTTGTTTTTCCATTGGAATGTTGAAAAGGCGGTGGACCATGAATGGAAAGCCGCTTGCTTCTGTCGAGAATTCAACAGATTCAGAATCTAGTAGCGCTCTTTTACGGCAGCGAAAATATCATCCACGTACCGCCACCAAACACGAGGAAAAAGCTTTTCTTTTTGAAGATCTACCTCGAAATCGCTCAAGAAAACTTTAGCTAAAAGTGGTGAAAGTTTGCTGCCCATGCTGAGGCCAAATGCTTGTTGATAAAACTTTCCTCTGAACATGAAGAAGTTTTGGTTCATACACGTTTCTGCTACTGTGAGATACACTTCGATGTGGTTCGGTGGTGCTCGGCAGCGTTCCAAATGTCTACGTAAGCTGCGGAGGGCTTCAGTGACCGGTACGTTTGGGAACAGCGCAGTAACGTCAAACGAAACAAGTATTTCACCCCGCCGCAACTCGAAGTTTTTCAATTTTTCTACTAGATCTATGGAATCTTTTACGCTTCTACCGTGGGCTATCGGGTACTTTTACATTTCTTCCACCAACCATGCAGCCATTTTCTCCGTCGGATTGCATATGTTGGAGGAGATCGGTCGCATTGTCACCGGATTTTTGTGAATTTTCGGTAGGCAATACAACAGTGCTACTTTTGAGTTCGGAACGTGTAGTCTCCTCTCAAGTTTTTCCTTTCCCCCCATCAACCGAGCCACTTCTTGTCGTGTGTTGTTTGCTTCCTCAACCAACGCATTGAGAGGATCTTTCGGCTTACCATTTTTGAATTTGAACTCCTCATACGGACCGGCGGCGATCATGTCCAGAACTCTGTTGTCATAATCTTGTTTGTCTAAGATCACCACAGCGTTTCCTTTATCCGCGCGAGAATAAATCACGTCGCGTGCTTTCAGCTGTCGTACCGTGCTTTCCGTGCTGGAAGTTGGTGGTTTTTTGTTGTTCATCTTTTCCACTATATCTCCAATGCAACGCTCGACATCGTGACGGAGAGCAGACTTCGAAGAAAAGTTGTTATATTGTATGGCACTTTCGATGTTGTTAACGATGTCAGCAACGGGAGCACACTTAGGGGCAACAGCGCAATTCAACCCCTTATTGAGTAAACCTGACTCTACCGTTGTCAGCTGAACAGACGATAAATTCACCAATTCACAAAAAAAAATGAGTTTCCAGAAAAAATATAAAAAACTATAGTACCCTTTATTTTTAACCGAGAAAACTATGAAAAACTATGAAAAACTAATAATTACAGAAATTTCATTTATTTAAATTTTATTTTTTATTCTATTTTAATTTTTCAAAGAGAACTAACTCATAAGCTTCAACTTGCCATGTCGATCATTTGAATCGTTCCAGAAAAAAGGGGGGGAAATTGTTTTTTTTTAACCACTACACTACAATCAATAATTTCGAAAATAAAATCCATTTTTTGCTAGTTCAGTATTTTTTAATTAAGAGCCAGCTCATTGGCTTCAATTCAATATATCGATCATTTGAATCGATTCAATGGTTCAAAAGTTATGAGTTTCTAAAAAAAGTCGTTTCTGGGAAAAAGTGGAAAAAAATGATTTAAAAATAATAAAATAAAAACAAAAACGGATCTAATGTTTCGCGATAATAAACAAGATTACCACTTTTGACGAAAATCTGAGAACCACTATATCGGTTCGGCATAGATTTGCTGTATAAATATAAAATATTTTCTTCTTCTTCTTCTTCTTCTTCTTCTTCTTCTTCTTCTGCTGATCATTTGGAACAGCTCTTCAGCTCAGTGGAATTTCACGGTTGTTCACACAATTTTATCTAAAACGTAACTACCATGGCACTTTGTACAGCGCTTGTTTTCTTAATAGACGGAAAGGAAAAAGATAAACGAACTGTATTTGTAATTATATACAAGCTACGACTGTTACGAATTCTAATAATATAATATGCAACAAATACTGAATGCAAAAATTCAACTTAGGAGATGCTGAATTTGAATAATGGAAGAACCAGGAGTAGCCAAATGTTACCGTTGAAAAATATGAGTATTCAAGATTTGTGATTTTTCTCATATTCGTTTTGCGTTGTATGGAAAATATAATTATAAAATGGGTGGATTATATCTACTAGATATAATCGCAAGGTTTGTGCTCCCGTGGCCGAGTGGTTAGCGTCATAACTAACATGCCGGGTGTTCAGGTTCGATTCCCGTTCTGGTCGGGGGAATTTTTCGTCAAAGAAATTTCCTCCGACTTGCACTGTGATCACGCGTATTCTAGAGCTTGCCACTCAGAATGCATTCAAGGCGTGTTATTTGGCATAGAAATCTCAACTAAGTACTAATAAAAATGACGCAAGTAATACTACGCTGAGACGGCGAAGTTCCTCTAGGAACGTTAGTGCCATTGAAGAAGAAGAAGAAGATAATCGCAAGGTTGACGTGGGACTACCTTAATTTAGCAATCATCATTTGTTTGTATTGATTAAATTTTTCAACAATTTCCGAATTCGATTGAATTCAATATACTTGCTTTGTGCGTAAAGATAATTCCATGTAAAATTCATGCACTGTGATAAATCATGTTCTACGTTACAAGTAAATTTAATAACATTGCTTTTACGTTTGGTATGATGCTTAGGACAAAATATATGAACGGATAAAATATCAAACGATTATTTTATTTTACATTTCCCTCTGAAGTTTGAGTCTCTCAAGTGTTCTCTTCTCGAGCCGTGAATTTGCTTGATTTGATGAACTTCAGGCACTCAGTTTCGATTTCGACATGTACGTCGAACGCATATTGTTTAATCATTTGCGTTATCGCAGCAAATGGTTATCAACATTCTGCCTAATCATCAAATGGTATGCGTAGAAATTTAGTGAGCAGATGGTTATTACACAAAACAAGAAATGAATAAACCCTTAAGTCAGAAACTCTCTCCGTGACCTTATCAAGTTTGAACAGACATCGTCTACTCGAGGAATATAAAAGGAGTTTCTCGGCGAAATGAAATGCAATACGAGTGACGAATTAAAATATATAGTTCGAGAGTTTTTGAAGGAGCTTTCTCAGTGACCTTCTCAGGCCAGAACGAATATTATTTTCGAAATCTCATTTCCTCGAATAGTTGAGAATTCGCGTTTACATAATCACATCACTTACCTCAGTGAATCCTGAGTTTTACCTCTTCCCACTAACAACTATCCCTTCCATGATGAACGCTAGGGAAAAACGCTATAGAAGCGAACCTTCTGGCCTTCGGGCGGCGAATATCATACTAACATTCCTTCCCTTCCCCTGGTGACTGTAAGAACGTGGGCGGCGTCGTTATTGACTATTTAAAGTTCGAATCACCGAAACTTGCACAAAGAGAATGAATTGCTACTCCCAAGCGTCATTCAGTGTGTTCTTTGAGCAATTTCGCTGGTTCAGGTCAATCACGGAGAGCAACTACGAAGTGTACAGTCTACCCAAGATAAAGCTCAAGCTATAGAGGCTTTTAACTTGAAAGTTCATTCGTCTTTAATGTCTGCACGATTTTCCCAGGCTCCTATGTTTAGAAGACCGTGTTAAGGAAATATATTCTAATCTGCACAAAGGCAAGTACTCACAGTTTGCATTTATTTGCAAAGCTGATTTCCCCAGACACCTCGGTTTTGAAGTCTGTGTTAGGCAAACGCATTTCAGTCGGAACAAAAATGCCCCCGACTTGCATGCAATGCCGATTTCTCCAACACTACTTGGTTCTGAAGTCTGTGTTAGGGAACACATTTCGATGAGAACAAAAGTCCCCATACTTTCATGTGTTTGCAATGCCGATTTCCCTAAGGCTGGTAGGTTATGATGGATGTGTTGGGAAAACCGTAAATCGGGCCAATCAAAACGAGGCAGTTAGCGCGTTTAGATAACGCTTGACATACATTTTAAAGTTATTCAATTGTTTGTCCAATAAAAAATAACATTTTATTTATCGCGATAGAGGTGTAGAAATATTCCCTATCAATTGATGCAAACAGTTTTCCGATCCAGTGAGAAATGTTCGAGTTATAAACATTCGGATTCTTTCATTTTTTCCTGCATGGTCTGTGTTTAGGTTTTCATTTTACCCCCCATATACTCCGGTTAGACGTAGTCCCACGTCAAAAACGAGCGATTGATTATCTTCAAATTAACCCTCCTGTACTCGCGTGCAAAATCATAACACGTATACTCGCGCACGGTGTCACATACCGAAAATTGAACTTCTCTGTTATGTTGTCATTGTGTATTTTTCAAGCTTTATTTGCATTTATTTGAAGAAGAGGGTATGATTGAATGAAAAAACTCCAAAAAATATGTTTTCTTTGTCTTTTTTATGTTTTAATAGTCATCTAATTAAGCCTCCTCAAAATAAAGTAATTTTTGATACTCCAACACAAATAACGAAATTCGAATTTTTCACTGTTTTTGTTTAAAGGTAAGCAACTGAATATAATTCATGGAAGTACAAAGAGCTATAAAATAACATAAAAAAGTATTAATCGATTGTGGTTTCATTGGAGTAAGAATCAGACCATAGCATAACTGCATGCTCGAAACAAACATATTTTTTACATTTCATTCAGTTGTTGCGTGTTTTTCGGGTCTTTTATCGAAGAGAAGAATGTAAAACAACCTTCTAGATAATTACCAGATGATAAAGGTTCTGGAATGTTAAATTTGCATATTTCTAATATTCTTTTTCTCTGTTTTCTTGGTAACCTAAGAATTGATGCCTTTTTTTAAAATGAGGCGTGAAAAGATGATGTAAAAGGATTTCTAGGAACTTCGTTTTCTTTTGCTTGTTTTCTTGTCGATATTGTCCATTATAAAAAAAATATTCCCGAAACTGTAACTGTTAAAAATTACCATAAGCTACCGATTAGTTTATAGTTTACTGTTTACAATTTTTTTACAAGTGACATTCTTTCACAAGTGTGTATATGTATGACCATTATATTTAGCGAATAACTATACGAAAGTCAAACATTTATATTTTGCTTTTGAACGTATGAATCTAACGACGAATATATCGACGAACATATCGACGAATAGTTAATATATTGATCCGTTCAATCCAGTTACAAAAGGGACTGAAATCAAATCAGAATTGACGAATTTACGTTAGAATTGCAACCAGATGGCGTAGCGAGTAAAATGAGGATGTTTTGTTTTTTTGGTATGAAATTTGTTCAAATTTCCTAGAAAAATCAGAATTTATCTTCAAATTTCCCGGTTTCATGTATTCTTTCCACGCTGAAAAGGTTAGAAAATCATCATTTTACAATGTGCCCTGTATATTACGAGGAATGGCTTGTTATAAGTATTGTAACTTTAATTTTTTTCGACTAAGTAAACGATGAATAGGGTGTTTTGCGCTACAAATACTGCAAATCCTTCGCGTATCGGCCTCTACATAATCAATTATATCAGTCAATTTGATATGATATCGATTTCATCGCAATTATCCTTAGTATCAATATCCGGTATGCATTATCAAACTTAAAAATTTCAAAGATTATCTATGACTTTGGTCAAATCGCGTGTTGAAACCATCGTAAATATACAAAACTCCAACTTTCTTACCATATACTGACGACGTTCAATGGCTGAAATGAATCTAAATTGAAATAAAATGAATAATCACCACCGAATCTTGCTTTTCAGTGCGTAAAATAAACAAACACCCTCACTTTTGTGGTTCTGAGCTCTAATGTAGATGTCGCATAAGCTGTTTCAGCTTTGCGTAAATTCATCAATAGGCCGGTAATGATCTTATGCATTATATTTAATGAATACTCCACGCCACTAACATTAAATTACACATTTCATTCAACAATATTCTAGAATATGAAAAAAGGCACTTGTCCAAAAAAGTTACTCCTATACTCGAGTCGGTGTGTCAGACCGAAAGTGTTAAAAAAGTGACACACGTCCCATTTGTACCAACACATGCGATACGCTAAACGATTACGAACGACGTATAACGAAGCTAGAGAGAATCGCAAAGTCGTTGTGTTGATATTTTCTGAGAAATGAACGAATTATTGATTTCTCGGTCTGTCAGACCAATGCGCGAGGGAGGCGATCTGGCGTAGTGGTAACATCCATGCCTCTCACGCTGAAGGTCACGAGTTCAATTCTCACTCCCGACATTCTTCCAAAAATGGAAGTACAAGTGACGAACCAGCCAAATGAGTTGAAAATCACTATAATACAGATAAAAAAAAAAAAAAAAAACAATGCGCGAGTATAGAAGTGTTAAAAACCTTTTTCTATCTGGCATCTCTGCAACAGCTAAAGAACGGAGAGGGACAAACGAAAACAAACTGACGTCATATCCGAAGAGCGGGAGACAGATAATTCTTTCACATCTCACAACTCACTCTCTCTGCAGCCCTGCCGATCCACAACTCCGCAGTTCAGCAGTTCATCGGCTCAGCAGCTCCGAATGTCGTCATTATGCCAAGCATTGAAAAGTCATAAAAAATCAGAGTTCATGATACTGCGCCCAAATTAAGGATTTAAGGATATTATAGCAAGGAAGGAAAAATAGTACTAAACCTGAAAGTAAGCCTTGAAAATAAAGACATTTCAGCATGAAGGATAGTTGTGCCAACTAAGTTTAAAACACGTTTAACAATCCATAGTGAGATTTTAAATGGTCAATTTAAGGTTTTGACTGTATGTATACACACATTATTTTTACAGATTAATTTGAAAACGTTGGCACACATTACATCCCCATAGACAAACTCCTCTCTGGAGATTGAGTGAGAACGGTAGAGTTTACCCGTGAGTTATTTCGAAATTCCAAAGAACGATCAACACAATCATCTTGTCGATCCTCAAAACACTGATCCCATTCGAATTCAGTTTCGGGGTAGACCTTCGTAGTAGAGCGAGATAATAAATTGTGTGGACGTGCCCAGATATTTATGGCCCCGGAGAGTAGAGTGGAGCTTACGGCGCGGTTGCGGAAGATGCACAACAGCAAGGGAAAGTGGTACGTGTGGCCACACTCCCGATGAGACTGCAGCGATAAGATTCATACACTGAATCATACACGATCGGTTATCCCGCGCGACGGACGGAAGACGTGCAATAGACTACCGAACATGTGGAAAATGAAGGGTATAGGGTTCGTTTTTTTTTTTGTAGGAAGCTCCGTTGGCTGTGAAGAATTGGATAGCAGATAGCGGATGGTGCCGAAGGTCGGGATCAATTGATATAAAAATAGACCCGTCTCGATGGAGATCGACCGGTGGAAGCTGTTGGGAGAGCAGCCGTGGGGCGATAATCAAGACGCAACGGTTCAGGTGATTTACAGGTTGATTCGGGGGAATCGAACGATCGATCATCTTAACGCACATAAATCAATGAATCACGTATAACAGTGTATGGGACGAGGGCGCGGTGTAATTGTTTCCACCAGGCCCCGAAAACCTACCGGCTTACCTTGACGAGGAGCTAAACTTGACCGATCCAGATACTGCTGAGAAATTCCAGAGGGAACCAGTGCCAAAGGAAGCGGCGATGGCAAACGTAAATACAAATTCACCCGCTGTCGGCTGGCGGATGCAGTTTTGCCGTCCTCCACGCTGATCACGGAATAACCGAAAAGTGGATCGAACAGTGAGAGAGAAAGAGTTGTCGATCATAATATTATTATAATAATTATTTATTATTTATTATTATCGGTACACATCGAAATTCTCGACCGGGCCACAACGTGCCGCTCGGCAAGTGCCTGCTGAGGAAGTAACTGTCTTGTCTGATTTTGACGAGATACGGTCAATGCAGGCGAAGTGATTTATTTGCACGTCCCGCGGATTTGTCCGATGGTTGAGTGCGAATCGATGGCGGGAACGAGCGGCACACACAACCAGAAGGGCATTGATCCCCAGCTTCCAGTGGAGGATGCCGTTCCAGGCATTAGTTGTACACTGATGCTAAAGCTCGATTCGCCCCTAATTACCAACATTAGAGCGTTGCGCACTCCAAGTTCGGGCTTTCAATACATTGCAAAACCTAAACCGAAGACGTCATGTAACATTGAACGAGATATTTCGACCAATTTTGGCTTGCTGACAATATCCTTCGAATATTGTAATTTGCTGGGTTTTTGGTCAATTGATTTTCGCAGAACTGAACGCGAACAAAAATTTTGTAGGCCGAAATATTCTGTCAATAGGTAGATATTTAATTTCACTTCATAGTTGTTGATAATTGAATTCGAACGAACAATTACCATCAGTCATGCCTTACACACTGCTCTTCACACGAACTTCGTGGCCTCATGGGCTGCTTTGACGAATGGGCATGCTTTATTCATACGGATCTCTTCTCGCTGTATCCCTTCCGCTTGATTGAGTAACCGCTTGTCATCCTGTTATTCGAGATTTACTTTTGTCCCTAACAATTAAGTGCGCTACACATACAACGTCCCGTCACCGTGAAGTCAACGTAAAGGAATGAAATGTCAAATATTCTCCCATGGAAATCGTATGGTACCATTCACATACACCATCACCGGTAACTTTGACGTCGGCAAAATAAGTCCAAGAGAATAGTTGACGGGACGGTGACGGTGACGCTGTATGTGTAGCGCACTTTATAGTGGTTACCGAGACTCTATCGGCACCCGACCAGGGATACCAATAATATTTTCCAAAAAACTGGAATATTGCTCTTAAAAAAACTGGAAGAAAATTGGATCCTGAGCAACATTTTTATTTTAAGAAGAGTGGCTTTGACTAATATAAAATTATTTTTTCATCCATTCCATTGCTTGGGAAATAGAATTTCCTTCGAAGCTTCGTGAAGTATTTATATGTAGTTCATAAAATAGCGAAAATCTATCAATTATCGAGCAGATCAAAATAATGTTTTCACCACTTCCACCACTTTTCACCACGTTACTTCTTCTTCTTCTTCTTCTTCTTCAATGGCACTAACGTTCCTAGAGGAACTTCGCCGTCTCAACGTAGTATTACTTGCGTCATTTTTATTAGTACTTAGTTGAGATTTCTATGCCAAATAACACGCCTTGAATGCATACGCGTGATCACAGTGCAAGTCGGAGGAAATTTCTTTGACGAAAAATTCCCCCGACCAGAATGGGAATCGAACCCGAACACCCGGCATGTTAGTTATGACGCTAACCACTCGGCCAAGGGAGCACCAACGTTACGTTACTATGAAACAATATTTGAGGATGTTTTCTCCTAGAATCTCTAGAATATACAGTGATATTTGGGTAGGATTTGAAGAAGTTTGTATTTATTGCTTCATATCCGTAAAATCGCTGCTAGAAGATCGTCGCAAAACTGCTCGACAATCTGAGTTGTCTGGGGACATGATTTCTAGATCACTACATCTAACGTAATTATCGAACTCTGTTATATTTCTTCTTCTAACGCAAATTTCGACATTTCTTTAGTATTTCTTTTGACCATTCTCGTTGGTATCTTTTTCGCACATACGAAGAATGTTCTATAAATCAAATCTATAAATCAAGGCACGACGCCTAACCTTACTTTCGTTGTGACGTTTTTGCGTGGTTTGTTTTAGCTACCATTCGATAACATTTGAATGGGAACATGTAGGAATTGTAATAGATGAGAGCTCAAACAAAATACAATATTCAGTATCAAGTAATTTTATTAACCCTTTCGCGTACAACTTCGAGTCTCACTCGTGGTGTACTTGCATAACATAGGGCGCTAGAACGCTCAGTAGAGTAGTGAAATCACTTGATGTGTGACGCATTAAATAATACGCTAAGGGGTTAATTTATGAGACACAAATGATGTCTGATATCCATTTGACATTATCTGAACTGACGAAACATAATGACGTATCGCACTCAAATTTCACGCCAGATTCAGGAACGCCAGAGGAAATTCTAGTTGTTCTCAAAATCCTAACGAACAAATGTAGAGAGCTCAAAACATAATTTATAAAAAAATGTTCGATGAATAACAGGATGTTCTTCAGATTTTAATTATATATTAGGTTGGGGAAAAAGCAATCCATTATTTTTGCGTGATATTCAACACTTTTTTTGTTAATATGCTTCGAATTGTCCGATTTGGGTCATATATGCCCCATTTGGTTGTGAAATTGGTTGCCATCCTAAGATATCCCCATAATGCCTCTCTCACAAAAGTCTTGGTCCTTATTGACGAAAAACTCAGGCAATAGATTTTTACAATTTTCTTTTGATTCCAATTTCTTATCACTCAGGAAGATTTTTGCAGTGCGAGGAAAATGTGGTAATTACTTGGTGCCAGGTTCGGACTAAAGGGTGTCCCACATTAAATTGCATCGCGAAAAAAAACGCCGTAGAAAATTATTCATTGGGTATTTTCTCTTGAAAATTCGTGTGGAAGCAGTTGAGAGTGTATTGTTTGCACTGCATTTTTAACGCTGTAAGTTTTTCGAAAATTTAAAAAAAATGGCGTCACTCGAAAAGCAACGTCGCGAATTGCGCAAGTATCTGAAAAATTCTCAACTCTATCATCGGGACACTGGAAAACCACACGGATTCGTGCAGTCAACGGTGAGTCGTATGATTAAACGTTACCACGAAACTCTGAACATCGAACGGAAGAAGAAATGCGGTCAGCATGGATGTTCTATTATCGTTCAGGATCACGAGCGTGTCGTGAAAACGTTTAAGCGGAATCCCAATGCTTCGGTCAGGTATGTGGCCAAAAAGTTGAATTTGTCCAAGCCTTCCGTTCAGAGAGCCAAGAACCGGGAAGGACTGCATACGTACAAAGTACAGGAGACTCCATATCGTGACGAACGGCAAAATACGATAGGAAAGTCACAGGCCCGGGAACTGTACACTCAGATACTGACGAATCCTAATGGATGATGGATGGCATGGATGTTGAGACTTACGTCAAGGCGAACTTCTGGCTGCTTCAGCTACTGTTCTTCATCGCTCAGCACAAGTTTGATTTTCCGGAGGAAGTAAGGCAGCAAAAACTTCCAAAGTATGACAAGAAATACATGATTCGGCAAGCGTTACGAATCCAACGAGATCATTTTCGTACCCAAAGACAAAATCTTATGAGAGCAGTTAATCGGAAGGTCTTATTGAAGTTGTATGAAATAAATATACCCAAGCTTACTAATATATTATTTTTTATTGTCTGAAAGTTTGAACAGGATCGGTCAACTTGGTAATTTACTACAGCATTTTTTCCGTTATGCAATTTGATGTGGGAAACCCTTTGTATGGTGGACACATTAAACATCCCAATCAAGCCCCCGGAGTTTTGTGGCCTTGCGTTGTCCTGGTGGAACACAACATCTTCTCTGTTGGCCAATTCTGAGCGTTTCTGATCAATTGCTAGCTTCAAGTGGTCCATTTGTTGACAGTAGAGATCCGAATTTCTTATATTGCACTAAAAAGAAGAAAAAAGTAAAAAAGAAAATTAAAAAAAAAATTTAAAAAAATGCACCAAAGTGCATCGTTACAGTATTCGCACCATGAACACCATTCATAACTTCAGCGGCCTGGCTTGCATTTTCGCCTCTATAGATGGAAAAATGTAAAATTTACCAAATTCTCTATGCATTGACTTCCATTGTAAACACCCTGTTATTCACAATTGAATAGAGCAAACAAAAGTCAGCAAAAGATTTTTTGTAGTGTAAAATGTGAAATGAATTGTAAGATCGATATTTCGCGAGACATCGATCACTGAAGCCAGCTACCGAGAAAATAATGGATTTCTTTTTTTCCCAACCTAATATAATGCGTAAATTACAATGAAAACTTAGTTTCCACCCTTAAGTATCCCTAAGTATATTCTCCAGTTCTGGAAAGTGTTTTCTAGAAAAAAAATATACACAGTAACGGCTGAAAAGCTCATAAGTGTAGTGTATCGGCTGAAAGGTTTATTATGTGATACAGTAAACCCATTTTTTGCAAAATTAAATTTTATTATTCAACATAATTGCCTTCGAGGGCGATACAGCGATTATAAACATCTTGCAACTTCTCGATACCCTTTTTATAGTACTCTTTCGGTTTTTCCACAATAGGCTTCAGTTTCGGTAATCACTTCATCATCGGTCTTAAATTTCCTGCCAACAAGCATTCTCTTCAGCTTTGCGAAAAGAAAATAGTCACTGGGGACCAGATCTGGAGAATACGGTGGATGAGGAAGCGATTCGAAGCCCAATTCATGCAATTTTGCCTTCGTTTTAATTGATTTGTGATTTTTCCATTGTTTTCACCATAACAAAAGTTGCTTCACTCACAATGCTGTAACACACGAACAAATCTACCGATTGCTGTCAAATTTTGACACGTATCCATTAGAAGATGGTGCTTTGTGATAGTCAAGTAGATTTTTGCAAGAGACGCTATCTAGACGTCAACCTTATAAACTTTTCAGCCGAACTGTTATGCATATTTTCAAAATAAACACTTTGTAGTGTATATGCATTTTATGCAAAGTTTAAATTGGGAAGCTTAGATCATGCGTAATATTATTGTTATTTAGAACATAAATCTCTTGAGTGCCCATTAGAAACTAATACCCCATAGACATAAACGGAAGTATGGTTGTTTGGGTTTTATATTCGTATCAATGGAGTACATTGACTCTATAATCTTCTGAACTTTAGCATGAATTGGAGGACCTATAACATCTGATTTTTTTTATAAACTCAGAGTCAGCTTGAAACATTTCGGGTAAGATTTCTTGCTACAAACTGTGTGCATCAAGACTCTCAAAAATATACTACAAGATGCGCCAATATATCAAAACCCTCTGCAGCAAAAGTATTTTTGTACACAAGACATATTACAATTGCACACGGTTTTGTGAACTCTATTCAATAGTGGCCCTGCCTATATGACAGTGAATAAACCGAATTCATGCTTCAATGCGGAAAGCCGAGGTTGTAAAAACTGAATTATTTCTTTCCGTTAACCGAGGTTAACCAATTTCAAACGATCGAGTAACGCTTTCTTTGATGACGAATGGTATTATTTTTCATTTTCGTCGATTGTTTCGCTTGAGCTTTAATTTTCACCGCACTGACCACAAAATTTTATTATTTCTGTTCCCAAAAAAAAACACATTTCTCAAACGTATATACTAGTGTACCATGTAACATTTGTACTCATAAACATACCCATTTTATGGAGTAAAAAGTTTCGGTAAAAGTTATGAACATTTCCAGCAAGAATGGCCTCGTATATTGCGACAATGTAATCCCGGAATAAAGGCCCTTACGCGATCATTCGTATTGACATTACCAGTAATGATTTTTGCCGTGATAAAAATGATAAACAAATGTCAAACCGGCAATGTAAACCGTCGGTTCAACGTTGGTATGACATATACTCTAAATATGTTTGAAAATGATTGAAATTAATTGGCTTTCGTATGTTGTTGGTATCCGCAAGTTACCAATACCATGTACCAATCGTTGGTAGGGATGTGTATTGTATCTGACATTGATTTTACATACGGTTGGGAGTGTATACAGAAAATATGTACATTCTACTAGTGTTTGCATTACTTAAGGTCTTGTGTATTCTTTTACCAAAACTTTTGACTTTTTGAGAGAAATACAGAAATACAGAAAGATAGAAAGACAGAAAGACAGAAAGACAGAAAGACAGAACGACAGAAAGACAGAAAGACAGAATGACAGAATGACAGAATGACAGAATGACAGAAAGCCAGAAAGACAGAAAGACAGAAAGACAGAAAGACAGAAAGACAGAAAGACAGAAAGACAGAAAGACAGAAAGACAGAAAGACAGAAAGACAGAAAGACAGAAAGACAGAAAGACAGAAAGACAGAAAGACAGAAAGACAGAAAGACAGAAAGACAGAAAGACAGAAAGACAGAAAGACAGAAAGACAGAGAGACAGAAAAATAGAAAGACAGAAAGACAGACAGAAAGACAGAAAGACAGAAAGACAGAAAGACAGAAAGACAGAAAGACAGAAAGACAGAAAGACAGAAAGACAGAAAGACAGAAAGACAGAAAGACAGAAAGACAGAAAGACAGAAAGACAGAAAGACAGAAAGACAGAAAGACAGAAAGACAGAAAGACAGAAAGACAGAAAGACAGAAAGACAGAAAGACAGAAAGACAGAAAGACAGAAAGACAGAAAGACAGAAGAACAGACAGAACACCATTTTTATATATACGGATATAAAAAATTAGACAAAAATCGTTTCATCCAGCTTTTTCCAGTTTCCTTTAAATTTTTTTCAGCCATTTCAAAATGTGGATGACATCTCTGCATCCAGATGATAATGAATTCAAGCAGTTTCGATCTTCAAGTGAAAGCGTTTGCGTTCAAATGCTAAGGAACCGACAACAGAAAGAACGAAATTGAAGAATCGATGTTTCAGTGTGAGTGGAGAATACTCACAATCGACCATTTCGCTGGCTGAAGAGAAAGGAAGAAGTAAAAAATTATTTTCATCTTTTAGCTTCGAAATTAACCTTCATCTAATTCAAAAGTCCGGATCGTTTTAGAAACGATTAAAACATTAATTTTGAATTTTGTCCGCAACACCCTTTTTTTACACGCTATGAATCCGTATATTTTCTTGAATGGAAATGTAGAGAGGTAAAGGTTGGAAAACTGATATTTTTTTTTGTGGACAATGACGACATTGTCACTTCATTGTACACACATGAGCAGTAATACTGACAAATTCATTGGGAATTCACAAATAAAATATCTATACAATAGGTCGTATGAATAAAAAAAAGTATTTACTTATTCTGCCCGTTTCCAAGTAAAGTAAACTTTCCTAGTATTTACTTGAATCCGTATGAATAAAAGTTTACTTTACTAATTTGATTTTCGAATTCCAACATAGTTTTTACTTTGTCAAACATCAATCAACTGATTGTTTAGGTTCCGTTTCAAAACGTTTTTTTTTTTTGGACAAAGCGTGAATTCGCGATGAAAAAGGAATAGTGTCGACGTCTGGTGGCGACATTCAATTAGGGACCATAGTTTGGGTCCCTATCTCGTTAGTTTAATACCTATCATATTAGGAGACACGAAGCCAGTTTCCAAATGTTAAAATTTGAATGAAAATGTTCACATCATGTTATTTAATCACTTAAAACACTTTTACCCGACTTTTATTTAACCCTTTGTCTATACATTTCCAACATCATTACTGAAACTTTTCATTATAATATAAAGTTGTCTTCAAAAACAATATTCGTACAAGATTTTTTCACCACTTGCAAACAAAAGTGTTTTTCATTTAAACAGAATGCCAAATTGGTACGTAAAGGTTATTTTTCATTCATAATTTAAATTTTAAAAACGTGTTCAATCCGCCTGAAAATCAATCAATTTTCTTACGCTCCCCTAAACTAGTAAACGAAGCTCAATGCCATCAATGCGGATCGTTAACTTGTTTAACTTCAAGCGCAAGATAGCAGCATTAAACATAAATCGGATATGACATCAAAACGAATGATAGTGTTTTCAGATCCAAAGTATGCTCATGAGCATACTTGATAATAAAGAAGTAAATACTTGACGAATGCTGTTTTATTCATACGAAATCAGCTAAACATCCATTTTCGAAAAGTAAATACCTTGTTGTTTCTTTTATTCATACCAAACGTAGTAAAAACTTAATCTCACTGCTCGACTGCTCGAATCAAGTAAAGTAAAGGTGAATTTTGTTTTTATTCATACGGCCTAATATGTCGTTGTTGAGGTACATACTGCAGAAGTATTCTAATTTTTTTTTCGTTAGTATTAGAACCACCACCCGTAGCACTAAACCCGTAGCCTAGTGGAGCTAATATAGTCATCACTTACAAATGTTGTTAAACAGAACCGACATTCATTCAAATGAAAGAAATTTTATGAGATTTGGACCGAGATCGCGTGAAAGATGATTCTGGACGATGGCATAAACAATTCGATATTAGTATTTGCAGCGCACGGCTTTCAAACAAAACGAAACACTCATTTAACCTATTTTATTTGCACCAATTGCCTCGAACGACTTCTAAATTATTGTTCCCATAATTCAACATTCACCCAAACATATTTGCTATTCATAAACCAGAAAAAAATCCTCCCTTTATTCAAATCAACGGTTATATGCAAATTCGCAGCCACTTGTTTCGTTTCGTGTGCCTCCTTCCCCGTTGAATCCTTTGTTTATGACAGCACCCGAAGAGAAATAATACTCCGCTCTGCATATTCTGTTTCGGTTTGTTCCTTTCAACTCACCTAACAGTACCGTGAGGCCAAAATGTAACGAAACTTGCCGTTTTGAAGACGTCGGTTTTTCTCCGCCGATTCCGTTAGCGCTGGAGGAAGAACTTAATTATTGCCGTGCATTTCCCTTTCCCGTGGCAAACGGGATGTCGTCTTAAGGTGAACCCAAACCGGGCTGAAATTCTTAAGGCATAATCAACACACAAACACGCGCACTAAACCCCTAACGAGGATTTCTAGCAAACGAGTGCGATGAGGCCAAAGAAAAGGACATTGAATTTCCACCTGCCCTATTAACTTCTGTCGGAATCCGCTCAGCTGATGATAAACACATATATTTTAGCGAGTGTGTATTTTTTTTTGGGTTGTTCAAAACACGTGGAAAATATGTGTGTTTGAAAGTGTGTAATAATTTCTTCGACTCCGCCGCTGCCGGAGCGGACAGACGGTCAGACGGGTGGTTTGGCGGAACATCGATCAATAGAAAAAAAAATGATGACGGCTGACTGGAAGAGGCCGGTGCACAAGTTGTAAATAAATTAGGAAGCGCACACGTTTTCGAACCCCGAGTCCTGAATCAACGGCACAAACGAGCTGTTTCGAAAACAGGCAGGTGGATTTCGTACGACCCTCGGTGCGACGCTGTCCCTCCGGGTTGTGCAAAGCGGAATTCAGTTTACGAGACTGAAGACTGAATGATTCCGGGAACCTGTGAATCGAATAGTCAGCGCCACCCAAATAAAAGCCAACCAATAAAAGTGAATCCTCGCATCCGCGGTCAATGTTCCGAAGCCAGAAGCTTCGCCAGCCCGATTGGCACCTATCAATCACGAGTACTGAAAAAAAAATCTCCGCTAAACAAAAGAATTGCCTGATCGTCGTGAGTTTCGTATAAAATATTTTCCTCGGTTGTTTTTCATCCTGATTGAAAACCTCCAACGGTGGTGACAAGAACTGATGATCTCACAGGAGCATCTTTCGCACGTTTTTTTTTTTTTGTCGGAATGCTTTCCGCCGTTCGCGGCACATGGTGTAAGGGTAAAAGGCATGAATACAATCACCTCTTTGAAGTGGCCGTGAGTTACGAAAATCTACAGGGGCAGAATCCTGTATGTTGTGGGCGCTATCGAATTTGATTTTCGGATGAGGAACGTTCGCAAAATCAGGTAGGAATGTTAATCCCTTGCCTTTGAGCAATTCCAAATGAAATCGACAAATGACAAAACATGAGTATTTTTGATTCGAATGAAAGTTTGTATTCCGTTTGGGTTGAAGGAAATATGAGTTTTCCACAGCAATTGTGATTTTTTTTACTCAAGCGTAACTTTTGAAAAGGGTGTATCGATTTTAGTAGGAAAAATCTTTGATAATTTATATCTAAAAAACTATGAGTCGTACCGAAATAGTGTCTTAGAAAGAGTTATAGAGTATTAATGTCTAAACATGAAAAAAATATACACTGAGAATTTTTTTTTTAATTTTTTCATTAAAATAGAAGTTATGTAGAAAATTAAAAAAATTGGTCCAAGATGGTAAAACTTTTTTTGACGAACATTGTGGAACATCAAATTTTTATGAATTTTCGAAACTTCGAATTTTTGTATGTTAACAATCATTTTTAGCCACAAATTATGATTCCTGATGTGATTTAAAACAAAAAAGATCATTATAAATCTCCTTCTAAATGCAGCCATTGTCGAGATATTTTGAAACATATTTCTAATTTATTGTCTTTTTAATAGTAAATAGGCCCTTTAAATATGTTTGTCGTGTTATACCGTCATGTTCATGAAATTTTATGAATTTGCTCATAATTTCCAACAACTTTTCCAAATACATCATCATGGTAAAAATATATGTTCAGGAGTTACGTTAAAAATCATTTGAACACATGTGGGTTAATATACAACGTAGCGAAATTAATTGTTTTTTATCCTTATAAAAACTTTTAACATGTTATACATGTTGCGCCAACAGAACACAACATTTATAAAAGGATAGAATATACTAATCTACAATTTAGTCAAATATTTCCTATATTTATCGGAGTTTAAGAGATACTAATAATAATACTAGAATTTTTAGCATTTATTTTTTATCAACATTTATTTTTATCAACTAACAATTTTGTTGTATATAATTTATTTTTTTCATTATTTTCTTATATTTCTATACACATTATGATAACTTACTGCATTGTCGTTAGAGTACAACTTTGCTGCTACTTCATTCTCGGATACAGGTACAAACAAATGATACTTTTGGGTACCTGGAATTTGTTTGGTGTTATCATACATGCTACTCAGCTCTTCCACATCCTGATCAAATTCTTCTTGTGACATATATGAAAATGACAATTTTGTAAGATAGTCTTCTTTTCGCTTGCTAGCCCAGTCAACGTTTTTGCACTCGTAATCGGATGTTCATGCTGCCTAGCCAAACTAGCTCTTGTTGCCATCCGTTTTTATGTACCACCAATTGCATCACAAGGTCCTTTGCCGTGTGATGTTGCAAAAAAATGCCATTCAGCGTCAATGTCGTATTTCGATTTAAACTGACATAAATTCGCAAAATTTTTCCTAGTTTTATACTGGGATGCAGCACCATCTGACATGAATTTTATTCTTTTTACCTGCATTTGTTGTTTCAAAAATGTTACCAATTTAGAAATAAATACTTGCACAACTATTGTGTCATCACTTAAAACTTCAGATATAACTACAAAGCTTAAATTCGCCAGAGAACCTTTTTCATCTCTATAATAAACAACGAACGAAAAATCGCAAACCACAACAACCTCATTTTCTTGCAAATTAGCTTTTATATTGTTAACAAATGTGGACTGTTGTGTTTTAATGTAATCATGAGTAAGTAATTTTTCTATTTTTTTTTCGCAAAAATACGATACAAATTCTTCCACCGGTTATACAAGAGTTTCTATGGGCCTTATTCCCGTATCCACGTACACTTACGTTCCCACTACGCTTACATCTCACTTCACTTTGTTGTACTCATTCCCGTTTCGTGAAGTGTAAAAATGAACTTCGTGTAGAAAATGGAGTGGATACCAAAATGACCATGTGTTCATTTCCATTGTCATTTCTAATGGCGCGTTTACATTAGGGAGATCTATAGCTATAGATGAATTTATTCACACGAAAATATATATAAACGGGTGAGAACATATATGATACACTTGCTCAAGGTATATATAATCACTATGAATAGAATAAATTCAGGCATATGTAAACGCTGGTGAATTTCTCACTGGTGAGAAATCTCTAAAGTTGGATGTAGTTCTACTTCAGGTGAATAAATTCACCGAAAATATGTATATATTCAGTATACAAGTTCGCGCTAGTGTAAACGGTTGATGCGATTTCTATAAATCTCATCATATTTCTTCACATGAATATATCCCTAGTCTATACCCACCGTAAGAGAAACGTCAGATGTATTTTGTTTTGTTTATCCTCGAGTTATGTTGATACACCCAGAAAATGGATTATTAAAAAAAAAGCTTCCAAATCCTTTGTAATGCAAACAGTAGAATGTACATATTTTCTGTAAATATTACCAATCGTTTGTAAAATGAATGTCAGATGCAATACACATCCCTACCAACGATTGATTCATTTTACTTCGCGGTATTAGTAACTTTTACGATTGTCATTACATGCAACCGCGAAGAAAATGTAATTATAACTTTATTAGCCTAACTACCGAGTTGTTAATTGAGTTGCACGGCACTACTTTCCGATATTGATTTCTTCACAGAAGAAGGACGTATTAACTCAGATTCGAGACAGGTAAGTAATGTTCGTGAAAATTAATTCAATTTATGTTCTTTAATTAATATTGATACATATTGGACAGCAATGATTTGTGCTCGTCTGCTGCGGGAGAATGCGAAAACATTACTTCATTAATAAGGAATCTGGGTACTTCGATACACAAAACGAGCCCTGTCGAATCCTAGTTCTCCCTATATCCTGTTGGATTTGGTCAAGGACAACAGCATAGACGTTTTGCAGACGATTATGATCGGTGGTTTAATCAATTGGATGTTTTCCGGATTCGTCACGACGCAGGTTCCGTATCCACTGACTCTGCGCGTTAAGTCAATGTTGTAACGGGGCGTTGAGCTAGCCTCACTTAATGCCGCCTGGGTTTCGCCAGCTTCGTGATATCTCCCGAATGTATTTGGCTGAGAAGTAATTACACGCTGGTCCTGGGAGAATTGAGTAGTCTGTCGTAGGTATTTGTAGTAATAATTGTGTATTTTTTCCTAATTTGTAGCCATGGATCAGACCCAATCGATGCAGGATCAGCTGTCGATATTTCAGATAGTTCAATAATTAAATTATTTTTATAGTTTAGATAGTTCAATAAATGAATAAAGATGTATACAAAAGCTCAATAAATTCATAACAATATATGCATAAAGGTTGGGTTAACATATCGGGCCTGATTCTCGAATACACTTCACGGTGGAAACGGAATGAAATATATCCGCGATGACAACGGTACGGTGTCGACATCTGGATACGAAATTAGTTTCCCACTAAAACTCATCATTATAATATCAAATTATCTTCAGATGAAATTTTTGTATGAGGTTATTATATCACATGAAGAAAACAAAGTTTTCCACTCACATTGAATACCAGTTTGATACGTAGAAGTGAATTTTCATCAATGATTTTTTATTTGAAAAGCGCTCATTCTGCCTGAAAGTTCAGTTTATCTTCGACACTTCACCAACTCGTAAAACGTATTTCAATGGCGTACCGTTTTTTTTCGTTTCCACCGTGAAGTGTATTCGAGAATCAGGTCCAACATGTTTTGGGTATATGTTAAACCAATGTTGAATCGACTGCTTATACTGGGTTATATTGGCAGATTTTACATTTGTTTACCATTGTTATCGCGTAATATGTACGAAGAATTCGTATTGCAAAAATTTACTTAATATTGGTAATATTTACCAAAAAGCTCGTCATATATACTAACTTTTCGGGAGAGTGTATGATCGGGGATTATGATGAGCACGAGGAATCGCTGTTTACACATAAGAGAGCGTGAAGTGTAAACCAGAATAACATCGGTGGATGAACTCGGTGTATTGATAATGAATTCTACCAAAAGTTAACAGTGGCGTGTAATCCGGAATAAGGTTGTACTCACTACACATTGTTTTCACGTGTAGTGTATTCGGGAATAAGGCCCTATGTCGCATCGATCAGTAGAAATCCATTGTGCATAAGTGATTTCAATTAAATTGCGTTCCTGAAGCTCATCTAGAAACCAGTTTCCAAACTCGTCCATTGTTGGGCATTTTTTACATTCACGAAGGTAACAGTATTTTGATCTATTTGATATGTTACGTAGTATTTTTTCCATATATTCTTTGGATTCAATGTTAAAGGAATATTTTTTAAGACTATGAAACATAATATTTACATTTTCATGGAATGTACAAACACAAACGTTATGAGTTCCTGAACTACTCAGCAATTTGCAATGCTTCGGACGCATTGATGCAAAAGAGCTAAATCCAATTTTGCAATTTGGATTAAGTTCCTTAAATCTGTTGAAAGTTTCCCGTAATGATGTTATTAATAACCTTTTTTTGGATGTGTTGACGCTTCCCATCTTTGGCTACAGAAACATAGTCTCTTTCTGCAGGTAATGATCGACTGATATCGTCGTCATTATAAAATTCCGAAACATGATTTTTAACATCTTCACTTGAACTTGGTCCATATTTGCTATGTAGTGTCGACAACACACCTTTTCATTTGCCAGTTTTTTGGCTAGAATTGCCATATATTTATTAACGCCAAATTCATCCATTTTTTGCACGGACCAAGACTTAGGCAAAACTGTTAAAATTCTAATTTTTGTGATCTTGTTGTCTCTGTGTGGTCAAATTTCTCTTTGAGCTGATTGATAATCTCATCAAACTCTTTTGCCTTTTGTTTAAAGTTCGACACTTCGTCTTCTTCATGTGAAAAAGAAAATAGATTTCTCTTAATACCTTTAGAAATTTCTTTAAATTTGTGTTCGGGGTAACTAGCCTGTCCAAGATCTTTTCGTCATTATTGGTGAAACTTTAATATCGACGATTCCCTTGTTGAATAGCTCAATATTGTACGCTCGGGAATACTCTGTTATATTGCTGTTTTGGGAATCTTGCGAAGATGCTGAAACGACTAAAACTATTGATGGTACTTCTTCTAAAGTATTTCCTACTGCTGTACTGATCTGCTCCTCAGTATTACACTGCTTTGGTTTGGAAGAGTATACCGATAAACGACATGATCCGCAAATTTTTAAAGATGTATCTAAAAGGATATTGCATCCCATTGACTTAAGTTTCTCGATCATTGACACGGTTAAGAAACGTTTTTCAGATGAACATTTCTTACCGTTTTTCGGAAACGGAAACACGAAAAACAAATTTTTGTAGTCCATTGTGGTATACTGTTATTCACTCTATAAGGAAGATTGTTCGACTGATGAACGATGTTTGAATATGAGTAACTTTATATACATTATAGAGGTACCTTAAAGGTACCTGACTTTATATACCTGTACAGAGGTAGCTTAAAGCTACCTGACTTCAGGTATAATCTAGGTATAACGTAAACAAGTTAATTATATTTGTACCCATAACGTCCGGTTGAATCAACAAGGTGTATTTGTTGTTGGGATTTCAATTCTACTGTTCGTGTTTTGATTGTGTAACACGAATAATATGTTAAAAGTGGTGACCGGAATAAATCGCCACAGTAAACAACTGCAACAGAAACAACCGCTTAGAAAAAGTGTAGTAGGCTAGAAATATTTGGCGCGGGAAAAACATCATGTGCCTCACATTTCTATTATAAATTTATTCTCTTGTTCTCGTTTTTCGAAATTTATTCTGAGGACAATGTAATGGGGACGAAGTCCCCATTTGGCGAGGATAAGGAATCGAGGCGGCCCATGCCGCCAAGATGACGCAATCCGAGTCCACCGCCGACCCGCCGTCGGAAGCGGCGGTGTCTCGCACGCAAACCTGGGATCCACTGATTGCCCGGTTAGTTTGAAACATAGGATACGATCCTTTAGCAATGTCCGACCGAGCTCTAGCGAGCGTCGGACGGTATACGTCTGCCCGGGGCGTTACGTTTGCCTGGGGCGATACGTTTGCCCGGTTAATTCTTGTTTTGAAATACAATACCGCGCCACAATATTTATAGCCTACTACACATTTTATAAGCGGTGGTTTCTGTTGCAGTCGTTTTCTGTGGCGATTTATTCCGGGAACCGTTAAAAGTTTGTATTAGGATAAAAAAAATATTTTAATATCGCTACGTTTTGTGTTAACCCACATGTCTTCAAATGTTTTTCAACGTAACTCCTAAACATATATTTTTAACATAATGATGTATTTGGAAAAGTTGTTGGAAATTATAAGCAAATTCATAAAATTTCATGAACATGACGGTATAACACGACAAACATAATAAAAGGGAATATTTACTATAAAAAAGACAATAAATTAAAAATATTTTTTTAAATATCTCGAGAATGGCTACATATAGAAGGAGATTTATAATGAGCTTTTTTGTTCAAATCACATCAGAAATCATGATTTGTGGCTAAAAATGATTGTTAGCATACAAAAATTCGAAGTTTCGGAAATTCATAAAAATTCGATGTACCACAAAGTTTGTCAAAAATAGTTTTACCATCTAGGACCCATTTTTTAAATTTTCTGTATGACTTCTATTTTATATGAAAAAATAAAAAAAAATAAAAAATATGTACTTTGGATATTGCAAATTGAAGTTTTTTTTTATAAATAGAAAAAAAAACTATTTTTTTTCGCAGTGTATATTTTTTTCATGTTTAGACATCAATACGCTATAACTCTTTGTAAGACACTATTTCGGTACGACTCATACTTTTTTACATAAAATTTACTCATATTTCCTACAACCCAAACGGAATACAAACTTTCTTTCGAATCAAAAATACATGTTTTTGAAATTTACATTTTTTGGACGATTTCATTTGGAATTGCACGAATGCGAGAAATAATTGCTATTCCACGATAATTTCTTACATCGGATCTATTACCGAATTTTAATATTGGTACAAGAAAAGAGTTTTTCCATATTTTTGGGAACCTTTCTGATTCCAATGACTTATGGAGAAGCCATAAAAGTGGATGAGTTAATTCAGATGCCAAATTTTTTATGAAACTCGGTGGAATTCCGTCAGGACCTGGCCCTTTCGAGACATCAAGCTTTTTTAATGCGTCAAATTATTTCAATGTAAGTTAGTTTTTTGACTCCAACATCACATGGAAATTCTGGAAGAAATGCAAAGAAGTCACGATCTTGGTCCTCCTCAGCTGTAACAATATAAACTTCTTGAAAAAATGTTGCAGAGAGGTTGCAAATTTTTCCTGGGTCATTCCCCACGGTCATCGTCAAGGTGCATGCGTGGTGGAAAACCATTGCTTTTCAATTTTGTTTTTATGTAATTAAAGAAACTTTTCGGGTTAGACCTTATGTCCGACTCTGTTTTTAAGTTGTAATCTTCAAAAGCGTTTTTTACAGTTGAGTTGAGCTGTTCGCAAATGTTCAGATATTTTTCGAGATTAGCGTCAGATTTGTATTTCTTATAAATTTGATGTGCCTTCTGTTTTTTATTTTATTTTTTAGATTTTTTATGTTTTGATTAAACCAAATCGGATATTTTGTGTTTATATATCCCCTTTTTCGTTTTTTTGGTATCCTCTCCTATATAATTTCATTGATCATCGAGTAAAAAGTCGTCACTGCTACTTCAGTGTTCTCCACACTTCTAAATAAATCCTGCCAATTGATACAGTTAAGCTTACACCTAATTGATTGGTAATTTGCTTTAGTGTAAACAGAGCCTTCCTCGAATTCATAATCAAATGGTTTTTGGGTGTTATCTATAAACATAAAATATTCGATAGCTGTGGGGAAAGCTTAATTTTTCCAAAGCGGAGTTAATGATTCAGTCACACAAAAATCTTCGGTCATATTTGTCAACAAGAAATCCAAGAAGCATTTTATTATATAATCCACCTGGTGAATTTGTCCTGTTGCTGTTCTACAAAGCTACGACTTATTTTATTAGCACATATACTGTAAGTCTTAAGAAAGACTGTAAATCAGAAAACTCCATTTGTATAAAACTCATTCGAAATGCGTTAAAGCATGGCCATCCAATTTAATGTCTTTAACGCCTTTGATTTATGTTATCGCGACGATGTTAAGTTACTCGTTATTGACGGCACGGGTAGGTAAGTACAGGAATGAACAGAACAAATGTATGGGAAATGGGAATTTTCGAGTTTTCATCAATTTAGACCATTGCATTTGGTATGCAAATTGTCAAAATCTGTTTTATAAAAAAGTTAAAATGAAAACTAACGTATACAGTTAACGTCATTAAAACGCGACCTGGTTTCTGGTTTAGAACCTGTTTACACAAGATATAAGCGGAGAAGATTCAGAATAAGATAGGTGCAATAATAGTATTGATACGTGGGATATTAATAGGAAGTTAGCTAGGTTATTAAAGTTGGGTTAGACCTCGGCTATCATAGCGACGGCGATAGCTGAATATCCCCGCCTGTGTATACCGTACCTGAACGTAAACGGAATGATCGTAAATGAAAAATTGTAAAGCGCTATTTGAATCTCTCTCTTTACGCGCTCATTGATAAATAGCGCACGTGAGCGATGGTTAGAGTTAGTAGTGCTAGAATTTCAGCCATTGGGAGCACTGGTCGGTCACCGAAAATCGGCCAACTTTAAATGTAATTTTTGTATAGTTTTAAGAATAGTAGAATAGAAGAAAGCATTGTTTAAGTAAAATAAACCTTTTCTGTGTCTAATAAAATTGTGCTGTGGTATTGTCACTTTACGTGAACCGATAAAATAGGGCCTCAACTGACCCCTATTCAAATTGAAAAGAAAGTGCAGTTACTACAGTTTGTGGAAAAGGGTGCTGTCACAGATTCGGTAACCCTTCATCGAAAAACCTTTTGGAAAAGCGTGAATAGTGGTTACAATTCGCAACAGAACCCTTGATGGAAGACGTATTCCAACGTCAAAACAAGATTTTTATGTGATAAAGCACCGTTACAATTTAGGTGGTCGGATCAGGACCCACTCTTTTATGCAGTTGGGATTCAGGAACCATTGCTTCTTGAAGGGCTATTGCAATTGATTTGTATTTATTTATTAAAAATTATAGTTCGGATATCCTTTGGATCCAGTATATTCCGTTTTCTTGTAATTTGTTTTAATTTCTTGGTGCTTAGTTATACTAATATTCTATACATTCGGATTTGTTGTGTCGGTTGAATGGTCGTCGAGATCCCGCGTGCATGAATATTTACCGCATTGAATCCTGATATAATTTTAATACTTCATCAATATGTTTTCATCTTTTCATTAGAATGGTTAAGACATTTGTTCAGGTCACTTCAGATCATAGATCACTCACTCTTCACGTAATCCATCCCGAAGAGTTGTTGTTTTAGCATTTTGTTTTAGTTAATCCAATATCGTCGTACAAAATCATATATTTCAAATTGCAACGAATAGATTTATTTTACCCACACACAAAGCTATAGATAACTAGTATATTGAAAAATATTGGAACTCTTCCCTATTAGTTTTTCAACAACTCTGAATACTCTCCGGATCCTCGAACGCTGTCAAAACACATGTTCTCCGGATACTCCGTGATCGTAGCGTCTTTCCTGCAGCTCGTCACCACGTACCCGAGTTGTGATTATTGTAATTTATCATTATTATCCCGCAAACTCATGCCCATTGATTACGTAGAGTATAGAGGGTTTCGGAGAGCATTGGCAAACTATGGCTTCGTTATAACGAGCCGGTTGAGCGTTGATTTTCACGTTGATCACACAGCCGAACAACGAGATGATGATAGCGAATTATTGCTCATTTTATTATTATCTCTTCACTTCGATGGCCCTTTCGTTCTGAACCAGCTTCGTATCGACAACCTCTTCTTCAACCGGCCGAGACTCGTCGCCGTCCAGCTTTTCAATCGCATTCGGTGGTTTTATGGTCATTTTATGGGTATAAATCGATCGGGAAATTTACGATTTGTTTAAACTTAGCTCGCGTCGACCCACTGGAGGATGGATGAGGCTGGACGCCACAGAAATTATAACCGGCATAGCAAATTTCCCACCGCTAAAGGCGTTTGCGTGTGGGTATGTGTGTGTATGTGTTTCAGAAAGAGTTCGAGCGCCAAAACATGTGTTCCACAAAACGGTAACTCTTCGGCGCTTAGCACTGCCCGCCGCCAGAGAACCCCCTGGTCCCGATGGTCTCTGTTTTGTTTGTGTTTTGTTCATCTAGATACTATATCAGATTTAGATCACATCTGATCGCACCTCGAGTCGAAAGTGTTTCGACACACCGTACGACCAAACGTTCTTGGCCGCAGCCTCAGCAGCAGTAGAGGAGTGTTGAAAAGCAGAACAGAACGAGAAAAATTCAACCCACTGTGTCTTGGGGAGATGAGGTTGAGCTGAGGACGGGGGCTCTGAAAAAGTGTCAACAATTAATTTGGGAACTACACGGTCCAGATTGAGCCAAGCCCGGGCGGAAATTCGATCATGTCCAGTGATAGCACGCAACATCGCAGATATCAATAAATATTATCTCGCACGATTAAGCTGCTCTGGGGTTGGGTTCCCATGTGTATCGTGTTAGAGAGTGGTGGATCCCTGGTCCTGGTGGTGATTTTAATTAATTCAAACTTTGAAATCAACGCACCGCACCGAAGGATAGATAGACAGTTTTACAAAAAAAAAAAAAGAATGGGGATAACAGCAAGACGCTCCGGAGTCTGGGAGCTGCCAGGTATCGGATTACCTCTGGGCCGAGAGCAAGTTGTTCTGAAAGCGTGAATGATTTCCTGGAATAAATAGTTTCGAGCGTCTCTTCGAGTTTCTCTTGGGAACTCGTGACACGAATGAGCGATGGAGTTGATGATGATTCAATGCGCACGGCGAGTTATGATGGTTCGGAGGGGTGTGGGAGGAAGCGCGACGAAAACAATGTAACATTTTTGTCAAAAGGGGCAAAATCATCATTCTCCGCTCTCGATTTATGTGCGCATGAATACAGCTTCTCCGGCATTATTATGATTTTTTTTGTGTGTGCTGTTACTGCTGCTGCTGCTCCTTTGTAGCCCTCACATATGAGCACCGACAATGGCTATGGCATCTGATTTACGATTGAATAAACCAGAACAAAAATAGATTAAAAATAAATACACGAGTGTGTCAGGGTGGATAATATGATAACGCAGCGAAAAGAATCGCTCAGACGGAAATTATTTGTTTATTTGAAGGGATTTAAATTCGTGTCTATGTTGGCGTTCGCGACTGAATGGTTGCAGGTTGTTATCGACAAAGGAGGGGATTTATGAATTATTCGTAGTGAACCGGATAAGGATATTGAATAACAAGTTTCGAAAGTATTATTTTCAAACACATCGATATAAGATACAAAATGTATTTTATGAATCTCAAAGAAAAACACATTTAGCATTCGGTACTATCGTACTAAAATTGAAAATCTGTATCTGAACTAGTTTGGACATCACACCCATGAAGCATAATATACCTAAAGTGACTTTTGACGTAGGACTACGTCTAACCGGAAGATATAGGGGGTGAAATGAAAATCTAGGCACTGAACAAGTAGGAAAAATGCAAGATTTGGAACGCTTATGACTCGACCATTTCTCAATAGATCGCAAAGGTTTTTGCATCAATTGATAGGAAATATATCTACGCATCTATCATAACGAATAACATTTCATTTTTCTTGAGATAAATAATGGAATAATTGTGAAATATCGAGCATTGTCCAAATGCACTATGTGCCCATTTTTGATTGGTCCATTTTGTGCTCCTCAAATCGTACCGACCAAAACTGACAACCAGAGCAGCAGCGAAATACAATGAAGCACGATTGGGAAGGAAAAAGAAAAAATATGAACGAAACATTGGTCGCAGTCTCACACATGCGAAATTCTCGAGCCAACCAGTCAGCCTAAAAATCCCCACTCCGCTGCCGTAACGATCATTCTCATCCAAACCGTACACCACATCGTTTCGCATCACATCACATCAACAAACCAACACAAGCAGCCATGGTTGGATATGGCAAAGGAGGAGAAGTGAAGGGAAAGGCAAAATCCCGCTCGAACCGTGTTGGTCTGGAGTTCCCCGCAAGGGTAGCTAGGCCGAGCGCGTTAGTACCAGTGCACCAGTCCACCTAGCCGGCGTTATATAGTTTCGGCCGCCGAAGTGATCGAGTTGACTGGCAAAGCTGCTCGCGACGATAAGAAAACCTGCATTCAGAACAGACCACATTCGGTTCGGTGGACATCAAGACAACAACAGGCAGTTGCAGCGAGTGGCAAACGCAATCGCAAAACGGCAGCATGTAGCAGAAGAAAAACGTTTGTTCTTTATACAAACTGCTTTGGTGGCAAATCCAGAACAAGGTGGCATCGATGGCGTTCGAAAAAGGTTTTTTTGACGTAGAACTACGTCTTTCAGGAAGGGTGCCAAATCAGAAAACATGTCACGTTTTTATGAAATAAAGTTAACGTTAATAACTATTTTCACAGCGAACGGATTCTGATGATTTGCGTACTAATTGAATTGAAAATTCTCTAAGATTTGTTTGATATGCTATACAATTCCCTAATCTCTAAACAGTTTAAATTGATAAAAACTGGAGCATTCCGATTTTCCCATACATTTGTTCTACCGATTTGTGTGCTTCCCACAACCGTACCGTCAGAATCAAGCAACTAATACAATCGTTTCTGATCGTTACCAGCTTATTTGGTATAAACAAGCCATCCACGATTTGAACCCACACCACTTCTCGTTTGGTGGTCATCGGAGCAATATCGTTGCTGGCGAACATCGAGCTAGAATGGACAAGGGATGGAGGAGTATGGAGTTTCTTTCCACTGATGGAATGGAATGAAACCACAGTTGCGAGCGAGGAGTAAGTAAGTGCAACACAGCGAGCGGACATAACTCATACCTAATGTTGATTTCACACACATGACACACACAGCTCGATGCAAGAATGGAAGATATTGCGAAACGGCAATGCAATTTCATCCGCATTCACTACACACCCTCGAAGAAGCGGATGCCCTCCGTATCAAAGTGTGCTTCGACAAATAAGATGTCAGCAGCATACGGAAAATGTATCAACGTATCTTCCATGGAATCATGTTTTCAATCCCAGTAAGATAACCTTACACTTTTTTCCACACGAAACTTTAAAATAGTCCTCTATATTAAAATGTTAGACGTAGTCCCACGTCAAAACAAGCGAGTTGAATAATATAATTCCGTGGTTCTACGTCTACTACGATCGTGTCCAAGATACAACCCCTTACAATTTTTCTCAAAACCACGAGTACTAAGTTTTCTAAATCGGAACCGTTCCATAAAACACGGCGCTTATCAGGGCCATTAAACCTTCCAAAAAACAGGAAGTGGGTTATATCTATGATATAACCGCAAGGGTGACGTAGGACTATCGTTGATTTAGAGATCATTTGTTTGAAGTTGAATCTAAATCCATCCTGAATGAATGAATAAATAAATATTTGGGTGACTTCAAAAACGAGAGCATTACGTTGGAGGCTCAAGGTTTTATGCATCCAATATTGGATACAAAAAACCTTGTTCTGAAGAATAGTCTTCAGAAGCTTTCCTGCTAACTGCACTTGATTGACAAATCACAAAACCAAATGTATGTGGTCGCAGTATTATATGGATAGAAAACATTAAAATAAACTCGCTTGAATGTAATTTTCAATTCGAAAAGAGTTGCGCGCGTGTATGTGTGTGTTTGTGGCGGCTGCTTCGATGTCTTCCCGAGGAACCGTATTTCGATGCTGATACTCTCTTGGTCACCTTCTCTTCTCCTTCTGATCGATCGGCTTTTCTGTGCTCCCTCACAGTTAAAACTGATTGCATTTCAGGTCAGGTCAGGCCAGGTAATGAATCCCTCGATCCCTCGCCATTCAGCTCGTTCAGTAACGATGTTGTCTTGTCGATGTCCTCAGGCGTCGTGCACAAATTACGTAACGCTAAAAATCCGGATCTTGAACTTGATAATCTCTTTCTGGCAAAACGAAGTGGTATTTTTTTTATCCCATTTATTTATTTATTTAAGGCTCATTAGCATTTTTTTAGCTGTAACAGAGCCGAATTTTAATCGTGTACATGTCACATGGTTATCATATCTATAATTAGCACATTACACAGTTGCCATTCGCCAGTATTCCTTCTATACCATTACATATGGTACATTCACACAGTAGCCATTTAGGCGTAAGAGTTATTCTTTCTGTTCTTCCATTATCCAGTTGGACCACCGGACAGCGGAGACAGTTGATTGATCATTGTTGAGTTATTTATAGAACAGTAGCCCGATGTGTCTGCAGGGCAGAGCAGTTGTATGGATGAATCGATCTTATTTCGACCGTGGATCGATCTCCATCGCTGATGATTGTTGCATGGACGTAGCTATTCTGTAACAACACAAAGATGGTCAATGAGGGCCCTGAGTTTTGAACTCACGATCGATCGCTTACTAAGCGAACGCGTAACCAATGTGGCTACGGAGACCCCCTACGAAGTGGTATGAATCACATTATTTGAATGATAGAATGAAGAAGTTTTCTGCCAATTTCCTTCAACCTCCAAACATATCTTTTTCCCGTTTGTCGTTTTCGCGTTCGCTAATCCTTTCTCACAACACCCATTTCTCGTTTGAGAAATTATTGAGTAAACATCGTTTGTCAGTGCGCGTAGAGCGGGAATTCCTAAAGATTCATTGCACCTCTAATAAATTGCCGAAAGACGTGGTCTTACGTTGATCGCACTTGATTGAAAAAATCCAAAACGAAATGTATTTGGTCGCAGCATTATATGAGTAGAAAGCAAATAATCGCTCCAAAATGACTTGATTTTCGCGATGTGAAACATTTTCCGTTTTTCATGTTATGCATCCAATATTGGATACGAAAATTTTCCACTGATGGGGAAAAAAATATTCAGAAGCTTTCCTGTTAATGGCGATTGATTGAAAAATCACAAAACCAAATGTATTGTGTTGCAGTGTTATATGGATAGAAAACATTAAAATAAACTCTTTCGCATGAATGTATTTTTCAATTCCCAGGGGAACTGGCAGATTATTTTTCAGCAACGATGATAGCAACGAGAATTCCGCGCGTGTATGTGTGTGTATGACGGCTGCTCCGATGTTTCAAGCGGAACCGTGGCATCACTCTCCTCCTGATGGATTCCCTTCTGGCCTTAGGTGCACAAACAGGCTCTTGGTGACACCGTTCATCAGCGCTTTCATGATAAACGAAATTAGCTTCACAACAACAGCGACAACATGCTCCAATCGCTTTTCAATTATAACTGAGTGGGTTTACGAGCGGCGCTCGCTTATATACCGATGAGTGATTTTAATAGCCTGTTTTGAAAGCAATTTTAAGACTGTTGAAAGAAGTTTTTGGATGAAAAAGTAACAAGTATATGACGCGTAGACATTTTATCTTTCGAATGAAGAGTTTATCATACCATTTCGTTCAGTTGTTTAAGAGCTATTAACGCTCAAAATCTCGTTCTCCGGCGTAACGCTTTCGTTTTCGAAACTTTGATTTTACACCTCGGTATAGAAATGAAAGACGTAGTCCTACGTCAAAAGAGTTTACGAAATACAGTTCAATGCTTTCTAAAACAATATCCAAAATAATAATAAAACACAAATTGATTTTTTCATAATTTGTTTGCCAGGATCTGATGAGTATGTGAATTTGGCAGTTGTTCTGAGCTTATTGATAGTTGAGGACTTTCATGATTATTCAATTTTCACCAATTCTTAAATTGTTTCCAGATTGAAAGTACAGTAATTTACGATTAGTTCGACATTTAGCTAATTGGACTGACATGTAATGCTACATATTTAGTTGGACATTTTTGTAAACATAGAGATCCAAATTATGACCCCACATTGAAAGTCGACACTGTACCACTGTCATCGCAAATGTTCAATTACAGGTTAAAATCGTCTCCAATGCGACACTGAGTGGTGCTTCGGCACGTCGCGTAAAATATAATTTACTGTACAACATGTCACAAACTGGATGGAAAGAAATTTTCCAACTGTGAAAGCTGTGGCGAGTGGCAAACGCAATCGCTAAACAGGAAGGTTTAGCCGAACAAGATGGGGATATCGAGTGATAACAAAACAAAAAACTCTTTAGATTAAAGATGATCTTGTGGTCCTGAAAAGAACCCTTTTTAGGGTTTGCTTCCGGATCAGCAGTCGGAAAACGCTCTTCACTTGGAGCTGGTATACTTCTTCACCGCTTTGGTACCTTCGGAAACCGCATGTAAGTTCACCGGGCAGCAACAGACTGATTGCGATCTGAATTTTCCACGCCGTAATGGTTGACCGCTTATTATAGTGGGTCAGACGCGAGGCTTCCGCTACGATACGCTCAAAGATGCATTGACGAATCTCATGACGCTCATCGCCTTCGATGAGAAACTTGTGTCGGAATGAACCTGCTTCAGCACCTTATGATGTAGATAGCATATGACTCCTTCTCTTTCTTCTTGTCGGGTTCCCAGATATTCTTCTGCGCCGTGCCGAACTTTTTGGCGGCTTTTCCACTATTCCACTATTTTTCGGTGCCTTCGTGTTTGTTAGAAACAACTGCATGTGAATCCAACGAGCGAACAAATCGTAATGAATGTATTTTTCTTTCTTTCTTTCTTTGTTTTTAAGAGGCTTTAAACTTTGCAGTTCATTTGCCTCTATACATGTATTTTTTGCCATCGCTGCCTTTTAACGCTCATTCGTTCGTCTCGTTGGACTCGCCCCTTTGGCTAAGTCTGCCAATTTGTCTCTATCCTGTGAGCGTGTACCGCTAAAGTACAAAACGTGCGGATCCGCTGAAAAATATATCATTCTCTTTCAAACCGTAAATCAGTGTGGTTGTATGGCATCGTTTCACATCACAACGCATCAACGGATTGGTGCCGGAGCACCAGTTTACCTAATAGCGGTTATATAATTTCGGCCGCCGGAGTGCTCGAGTTGGCTTGCAAAGCTGCTCACGACAATAAGAAAACCCGCCTACAGAACAGAGCACATTCGGTTCGGTGGCAACAACTAGTTTCAGCGAGTGGCAAACGCAATCGCATAATGGCAGCAGGTAGAAGCAGGAAAAAGTTTGTTTATACAGACTGCTTTGGTGGCAAAACCAGCCACCGTAAACCACGGCGCTTTTCAGGGCCATTAAACCTTTTAAAGGAGAGTTATTAAAAGTTATTCACAATACCAATGCATTCTAAAGTGACATAATATGACGTATAATATGAACTGATTTATTTTGTTTATGCTTGTTTTTGAACTTATTGGTAATTGGGGTGTTTTAAATTAATCATTCAGTTTTCACAAATTCATGCATGGTTCCCGAATTGAAGGTGGATTCAAATTACAACACATTGTATGCAGGATGGCATTCACGAATTTTCTCGGTAGCAAGAACTGCTTTCTTTGGTTGATAACTGATGTTGAAAATTGACTGAGGTTATTTCTGCATTGTATAGAAATGAGAAATGAGCTGAGGACCACTATGCATTCCCTATCATAGCCATCATTTTGATTGTACGATATGTGCATACGCCAAAAGATGACCGGCGTAGAACATTTAACAAGTACAAAGCCTTCAAAAAAATATCAAGAAGCAACTATAAGATAGTGAGAAAAAATTGAGAAAGTTTGTAAAAAAACGCAAAACACAACATCAAAGGTTCTTTTCAGAACCTCTAACATGTTCATTGAGAGTAAACAGTAAACTAATCCATTTTTCAGTTAGATAGGTAGGTATTCGCGTAGTAGAAGAAAATAAAACAATATATTTAAAATATATATTGAGCAAAAGCTGTCCCCTTTGTATAGTCCTACGTCACTCCGGTTATGTCCCCGACATTACCCACCCGTCTTTTTGTTTCAAAAATATGGTATAAGGCTCATAAATCTACCAGTTTAGAACTGAGTAGCGCTGATGTAGAAGTGTTGAAAATGTTTAGCATTTTTAACTTCCTTCACTTCTCCCGGAAGCACCCGCTTCACCAGCAACTGCGACACGCTGTGAGTGTAAAGACATTGGTCATTTAACACGTTTGCAGCAGAAATTTAATGGAATAGGCACCCAAATAAAAATATAGATGAAATATAGAGGCTTAAATTTCTTTAGTTATTCATCTGTAGCCTTAGGAAAAGATCATTTTTGAAAACTTATTCTAAACACAGGATCTTGAGAAAGAAACCATTTTTCTAGAACTGCCTTTCGAAGGGTTAATTTTTCATTCAAGCGAAAGTATTTCTGTGTTGAATGGCTCTACAGGAACGTTCTAGGAATTAAATTAAATCTGGTAGATAAAACTTATTTCGGGGGTGGCCAAACTTTTTGGCATCACGGGAGACTAATTGTTCAAATGTTAGTATGCGGTCTACCAACGTTGACTGTTTAAAAAAGTCATTAGGAAATGAATGTAGTACTAGATCAATCCTAACACGTATACTCGCGCATGGTGTCACAGATTGTGCGTTTCTCTGTAATTTTGAAGTTTTTTTCAAAACAAAAAGAGATAAAACTAAGTGAAAGAAACTTCAAAAAATATTTTTTCTTCAGCTTCATTCAGTTTCAATAGTCATTTAATTCAGCCTCTTCAAAACAAAATTATTGATTCTCGATCTGTGAGAATTTATTTTCCTTAAAAATACAGCCGGGAAGATCATTATATTCCTCAATTACCTAGAGGTAAAGGGTCACTCATTAGCGACTTGACAGATTTGTATCTTCGTGTGAACGAACTCTTAGAAAAGATTAATGATATATCAATATCAGGCCGGTAGGCTGTGCATAGTTTAATGACAAAATTTGATTCTACATTTGTTATGTTGGATGTTCCCGTACCAACAAGAAGTCGCCTCGCACGAAGCAACGAAAATATTGCAGCCGCAAATGAATCCATCCGAAATGACCCAAATCAGTCAATTGCACGACGTTCTCAAGAATCGGGTATCTTCCAAACCTCATTGCGACGTATTTTGCGAAAAGATCTTGTGTTACATCCTTACAAGATCAAATTTATTCAAGAACTAAAGCCACTTGACCATATGAAGCGCCGAATCTTTCCCGATTGGGCTCTGGCGAATCTTGAAGAAAATGATGATTTTCATTACAAAATCATGTTCTGCGATGAGGCTCATTTCTGGCTTTGTCAACAAGAAAAATATGCGTTATTGGTCAGATGCAAACCCACCCCATTGCATCCGCAAAAAAAAACTTTTTTGTGTGGTCGATGAGAACGACTGTCGTGTTACCGTCAGTGGAGAACGCTATCGCGACGTTTTTGGCTAGAATTGGAAGATCTTAACATCAATGATATGCGGTTTCGACGAGACAGTGTCACTTGCTACAAAGCGTTCGTTACAATGGATTTATTGAAAAGGTGAATGTGTTATTTCGAGAAATGGACCTGTCTATAGGCCGCCTCACTCATGTGATTTGACGCCATTAGATTTCATTCTATGGGGCTATGTCGAGTCACTGGTCTATGCCAACAAGCCAGCAACTGTAGGAGAGCTGAGAGACAATATCCATCGCGAAATGCGCAGCATTCCGGTCGAGTAGTGGAAAAATAGGTCCAACTGACCGATCGCTGTAAACGAACCCGTGGTGGTCATATGACCGAAATCGAATATCATATCAAAATGTGAGAGTTGAACTGAAACCGGAAGAAATTTGAACCCAATGTTTAAAAAACAAAACTGTGTTTTATAGCGGAAATATTGGCCTCTATTATGTAACATTTTTGTCTGCAAAATCTCACGTTTGACATGTTCTTGACATGTTTCTAAATAGAGAAAAGTTAGCAGAGCATGTAAATTGCGATAATTTATGCATAAAAATGTTACGTATTTATGTTATGCTGTGTTTATGTTAAAAATGTTACAAAATTTTAGTCAAAGCATGTAATGTAGGAAATTATTTTGGTTTTCATTAAAAATTATTTTTGGAAAAAATTTCATTGAAAAAAAATATTTGGAAAATTAAAAATCATTTTTCTCGAAATATATGCTTTTAAAATTCTGAAAAAAATAGATATAAATAGTCCAAAACAATTTCAGGGGGGTCTTCGTAGCCACTTGGTTACGCGTTCGCTTACCAAGCGATCGATCGTGAGTTCAAACTCAGGGCCCTCAATTGACCATCTTTGTGTTGTTATAGAATAACTACGTCCACGCAATCATCATCAGCGATGGAAATCGATCCACGGTGGAACAAAGATCGATTCATCCATACAACTGCTCTGCTCTGCAAGAAACATCGGGCTGCTGTTCTATAAATAACCCAACAATGATCAATATCAACTGTCTCCGCTGTCCGGTCTGCTGAACAATGGAAGAACAGAAAGAATACCTTTACGCCTAAATGGCTACTACTGTGTAAATTATCATAATGTAATGGAACAGAAAAATTAACGCCTAAATGGCTACTACTAACTACTGTGTAATTTACAATTTATAGAAACATAAACATATGTACATGTACACGATTAAAACCCGGCTCTGTTACAGCTAAAATGCTAATGAGCCTAATAAATAAATAAATGAAAAAAAAAGTCCTCAAAGTTTCCAACAAGTTTTCCATACATCGGACGATGGGCACATTTACATGGAAAAAGTTTTTCGAACAACAACTTTTTTCTTGTTTTTCTTTGAAAAAATGGTATTAATTCATCACATTTTTTATATATGAGTTATCGCATTTTAAATGCTCTGCTAATTTTTCTTTATTTAGAAACATGTCAAGAACACGTCAAACGTGAGAATTTACACACAAAAATGTTACGAGCAAAACACTATTTTTTTCAGGAGTCATACAAAAGTCATACAAAAATGACTTATATTCCAAAAACTATAAAAGATAGAAAGTTAATGTCTTCGACAAAAGTTTATATTTTAACAAGATCTACAACTTTGACGAATACACTATATCGCTATCTTAACTTTAAACAAAATTAGGATAAGTTGTATATTTTTCAAAGGAAACATGAAAAAGTTGTTGTTCGAAAAACTTTTTCCCTGTAAAAGTGCCCATCTTCCGATGTATGGACGACTTATTGGAAATGTTAAGGGCTATTAATATTTATATTTTTGAATTTAAAAAAAAAAACGTTTTTTAAGAAAAATGAATTTCAATTTTTTAAATAATTTTTTTGTCAGCGAAATTTACATGGGGAGAAAGTGAATATAAAATTCGTATTTACCCAATACAATGAAAGAACACTTCTGGCAGCATTTCTGGCATTGATTTAGCGGAGATTGCTTCTACTAGTTTAGGGTGTCCTTTTTACCGTAATTTTATTTATGATTTTTTCTTTTATTAACAAGTAACAAACTCCGAACAATTCAATAGTGTCGACCATTTCTTCCTAATCGTACCCAAAATATTTCGAATCCTGAATCTGTTTCTTTTTCTCTATCTTCCCTTTCGCAGCATCTCGGATGGGCTCGTCGCACGTGGCGCCCCAGGTATGCAGGCCACACTTCCACGGTCCACTGTCCTGGCTGAGCGATCCCGCGAAACCGATGGCGTCCAGCAGTGCATGGGGAAGCCCGTTCGCATGTCCCCAAGACCCTCAGGACAAGCTCAGTCATGCGACCGGAATGGTGGGCCAGGGAGCCGGCCAGAGCAGCAGTAGTCAGCATCTGTTCTCCTTCCCGCCGACTCCACCGAAGGATTCTACGCCTGATTCAGTACAAACAGCACCCGCCGAGTATCAAGCCACGATCAATGCCTTCATGCACCAGGCTCAGGTCACATCCAGTAGTATCGCCCAGCAGGCAGCCGCTGCGGCTGTTCATGACAGCTGTGCGCTAGATGTGAAGCCCTGTTTGACGGGGAGCTCGCTAGGGCTGGGACTGGGCGGAGGAATTGGAAGTTGTGGCGGCGGCAGCAGTAGTAGTAACGGAGGACTAGGTGGTGGTGGAGGAGGAGGTGGTGGGGGAGGAAGTTCCGGTGGAGGTAGCAGTGGACAAAACCAGCCAAAGCAACGGGAAGGTACGACCCTGAATGCTACCAGTGCTAGTGGTGGTAGTAGTAACCAAACTCATAGTGGTTCCAATAGTGCTCTGTTCGATACCTCCGGACATGGATTATACGCCGGTGGATACGATACGGTCGGCTATGGCTATCATCACCAGCAAAGTGGTTCGTTTCAACCAAACTCACGACCTTCGGTTATGAATAGTCCCCACATGAAACCGCAGCGGGCGAAAGCGCGAACGAGTGCCGGTAAGATATGGACACGGTGTGATGTAATCTTTATATTTCATAATTTTCGTTGATTTTGGCTTTATGTTGAAAAACCCTGCTTTTTTGGTTAGTAATTCGTAAAATGTTCTGCATCAAACGGCCAACAGGCCTCTCCGAGGCCAACGCTCAGAGCATCCTACTGCACATCTGTACAGAAACGTGAATCCACACAATGTTGCAAAAAAATGCACTCGATAACCTAAATTTCACAGCTTAGTTTGTCGACTTAGACAGTCGATTTGCATAGTGCACACCAACCGCCAGCATAATCGGTGCCTCGGCTCATCGACATCGTTCCCGCACCGGCGCTCAGTGGAAATAATTCGCGGTCTATTTTCTCCCCTGGGCTCGCTCCTCGCTCCGGTCTAGCCAACCTAGCCAACCGTGTGTGCAGATGCGAGGCAATTGAAAACAATTATTATTTGCAATAATAATTACCAATAAACTGCCATTGAATATCTAATAGCCCCGCGGCTGTGTGTGCGAAAAAGAAGCGTTATTACTTCTAATTGTTCACAAATTGGAACAACACTGGGCTGACCTTGGGCGCAGTTGAGGTTTGAGTGCTCGCGCCGCGAAAATGTGGTGTCAATCGGCAGCAAACACTGCTGCGGGGGTGTGCGATTTCTTGCCCAACTGCACAGAATGCATCCCTCGAAGCCATCCGAGACCTACCCGGTGGGAATCGATGCGAAGGGTTCTATCGCACAACGGCCGGCTGTTTGCCGGTGTTTACGTAAGCGCTATCGGCTCGAGTCTTTTTTTACATGAAACCTTCGGAATGCATAATGAAACTCGCTCATATTCCGTTTTATTGTTTAATTTTTCACGTCAATTTTTGCCGCACCTTTGACGCGCTCTATGCATTAGAAGTGGGGCGTTATAATAGCAAAAAAAAAAAAAACACAGAATAATATCAAGCGTGTACGCTTCGCCAATTTTTTGCACCTTCTTGCTGCCAACAGAGCAGCGGTCGCCGCTGCCACCTAATGCTGGAACGCAATCATAAAACAATAAACAACGATTCGCCAGCAGCGTGTTGCCGCGCTATGGATGATGATATATTTCCTGGTTGTGTAATTTCCACGTTCTGCTGCTCTGAACAATGCCCGAGTTCTGGGGCCGCTCGTAATCGAATCGAACGTCACACCGGGGCTAAGCTACGGAGTTGGGATGTCCATTAGGTTGTACTGTACCAGAAAAAAAAACAAATTCTTAACAAAATTATGTAATATGCGGATAAATAATTCTCGGTTTGCTTCGTAATAACAGTAATCGATGCTCTTATTTGTGAATACTATACCACAAATAAAGATATCATTCACTATATTGAAGCTTGATTCGTTTAAAGTATGAAGGAAGTGATATTTTTTCTGCCGCGTTCCCAGTGGTCGGTTCTGAAATGTTTTGTCAGTAAATTGTTGGTAAAGTTTGTCGTTTAATCCTAAAACAATTTTAATAAAGTAAGCTGAAAAAAAATGGTGGGTTATATCTATGATATAATTGCATGGTTGACGTGGGACTACCTTAGCTCAGCAATCATTTGTTTGTATTCATTAAATTTTTGATGGAATGAAACAATTCCTGAATTCAATTGAATTCAATATATTTGCTTTGTGGGTAAAAACATTGTAGAATGCAATGTAAGGTCAATTAATTCATTGTGATAATGTTCTTCGTTACAAGTAAATTTAATGACAGTCCTTTTACGTTTGGTATGATGTCTAGGACAAAATATGTGAACGGAACAATTATCAAACGATTATTCTATTTTACGTTTACTTCTGAAGTTTGCATCTCTCAAATGTACATACTTCTCGAACCGCGAATTTGCTTGATTTGATGGATTTCAGGCACTCAGTTTCGTTTTTGACATGTAGTCTAACGCATATTGTTTAATCAAAAGGCGTTATCGCAGCAAATGGATAGCAACATTTTTCCTAATAATCAAATGGTATGCGTAGACATTCAGTGAGCAGAAGAAATGAAGGCATATCCTTCAATGCAATCTAGAATAACCGAGCCAAAGCGTTGTGTTCGTACCCGCTTTTGTAATCCGTGTTAGGAAAACACTTCTCGGAGTGCAAGAAAAATGCGGGTGCAGAAGTACCCCCGGCTTGCATGAATCAACTTGTTGGAGAAACTTTATAATTTTCGGATGGTTCCCAAAGCGAAACTCGTGGAATGTGATGGAGTTTGCTTGAAGCTACAAATTTATTTGAATTAATTATAATTCACAAAAATATATATTAAGTCCACCTCCAATTATGATTCCTTCAACAAATAGTTTAAATAACTATTAACAATATTGTTTTGTGAACAGGCCTGTAGGCCGTTACTCTACGTTACATGTTTGAAGATGATTTGGGGTTACCAGCAATTCAACACAACTTCTACTTTTTATACTACAGAGGCTTTAAACTTGAAAGTTCATTCGTCTCTAGTGTCTATACGATTTTCCCAGGTTCCTTAGTTTAGGAGACCGTGTTAAGGAAACATATTCTAGTTTGCACAAAGGTAAACGAGTACAAAAGTACTGGCAGTTTGCATTTATTTGCAGAGCCGATTTTCCCAGGCATCTTGGTATTGAAGTCTGTGTTAGGCAAAAACCATTTCAGTCGGAACAAAAATACCCCCGACTTTCATGTATTTGCAATGCCGATCTCTCCAACGCTCCTTGATTTTGAAGTCTGTGTTAAGGAACACATTGTGGGGAGAGAAAAAATCCCCATACTTTCATGTTTTTGATTTTGCTGATTTCCCCAAGGCTGCTTGGTTTTAATGGCTGTGTTAGGGAAACTGTAGATCGGGCCAATTAAAATGAAACCGTTAGGGCGTTTAGATAACACTTAATATTTTACAGTTATTCAATCATTTATCTAATGAAAAATAGCATTTTGTTAATTGCGATAGAATCGTAGAACTATTCCCTATCAATTAATGGGAACATCTTTCCGATCCAGTAAGAAATGTTCGAGTTATAAACATTCGGAATCTTTCATTTTTCCCTGCATGTTCTGTGTTTAGGTTTTCATTTTACCCTCCATATACTCCGGTTAGACGTAGTCCCACGTCATAAGAGAATTGATTTTGAACAGTCACATCGAAAATCCGAAGTTTCCATAAACTGAAACCTATTGTTCACATGAAACATCGCACACGTCCTAGAAAACATACGATCCATAGCAACATTGGGTGTTGTTGAAGACAATGAGACCAAACCAAAAACTTCCGGGTGGAGATGTTGCCAAAAAAAAACAAGTCCAACAAAAGTTACATCCGGAGGATCCGTCTGCGATTAGGTTATCATCATTTTGTGCCAGCAAGTAACCAAGCCAAATGCGCAAACAAAGATCTAACGAGATGCCGAGGTTTTATATTTTCTGAAAGACGAAACGTACGTGAAGATGGACTTAAGATGCTTTCGTATTTTGTTTTTGTTAAAATTGCTAGCAAACTTTGGATCGAAACAAACAAGTTCCTCGGAAACAAACAAGTTCCTCGGTTACTGTGTGAACTGTGTGCAACTGTGTGCATTGTGTGCAACTTTGTTTCTAATATCCCCTACTAAACACAGAAACACAATTTAAAGGAAAATACATTGTGTTGTGTTACCCAAACTAAAGTATCGAGCTGCATTAGTTGAAAAATAAATCGTTATTTCTCAAAAGATTCTACTGCCCTTTTACACACATACAAACTTTAATATAAAAAAAATATAATAAAATATATAATATAATAAAAAAAACAGATTTTTCTGTTTCGGAATTAGTACCCTGAATGTGTTGCTTCTGTGCATCTTTTTGAAACTGGTCTTTATACAGCCATTACATGCTAAACCGATATAGTGGTTCTCGGATTTTCGTCAAAAGTGGTAGTTTTGTTCTTTATCGCAAATTATGAGCCCCGTGTTTTTAAATTTTTTTGTTAGGGTGACCATTTCCATTTTAGGCTGGTCCAAAAAACCATTTCGCATTTTTGCCAAAAATGCCTTTTTTCAAAAATTCATAACTTTTGAACTACAAGACCGATTCAGATGATCGATATATCAAATTAAAGCCAATGAGCTAGTCTTGTTTGAAAAAATATTACACTCTGAATAAAAATGGATTTTGTTTTCGTAATTATTGATTGTATTTGTTTTTTATAGCTTACATCGTTTCCGGACCAAGGGCGCCATATTTTTTAATTTTTTTTTCCTGAAGGCTGAGGTTTTTTCACATAATATATCCGAATACCAGAGAGGTGTTATTTTTCGTTTTCAAGTTATGATTTTTCAAAGTTAACATGTTTTCAGTTTTCGTTCAACATTTCTATGCGACTAGACGGGATGTATGTGTTTATAATCCGATTAATTGGCAAATGTGTTGTTTTTTCGAAAAAGCTAGTAGGTAGTAGCTAGTAGGCTTTAATTTAATATGTCGATCATCTGAATCGGCCCAGTAGTTCAAAAGTAATAAATTTTTGAAGAAAGTCATTTTTGGGAAAAAAGGTGAAAATGATTTTTTGGACCATCGGGTAACTTTGAAAAATCATAACTAAATTCGAGATATGTTATGTGAAAAATCCTCAGCTTTCCAGAAAAAATATAAAAAACTATAGCGCCTTTGGTCCCGAGACTATGAAAACAATAAAAAAAAACGAATACAATCAATAATAACGAGAGCAGAATTCATTTGACAGGTACAGTTTTTTCTCAAAAAGGTTTTAATTTGATATGTCGATCATCTGAATCGGTCTGGTAGTTCAAAAGTTATGAATTTTTCAAAAAAGTCAATTTTGGCAAAAATGCGAAAAAATAGTTTTTTGGACCACCCTAAAATGGAAATGGTCACCCTAACAAAAAAAATTAAAAAATACGGGTCTCATAATTTGCGATAAAGAACAAAACTACCACTTTTGACGATAATCTGAGAACCACTATATCGGTTTGGCATGGAATGGCTGTATACGGCGGCTCGACTGCGACTTCCATTTTCAAACAACCCTATGGCTCGATGAGTGGCACCAGGCTGGAGTCCAACTCGAATTATGAAAACATATCCCACAAATTATCCTTTTATCGATGGATATGACCATTCGAAAAAAAACCGCCATCTTATCAGCAGGCAGTCATCGTTCGGTTTCGGGCGCCCTCTGATTATCCCGCGGACGCTCATGGGCACACATTTTGGCGATCCTGCCAGGAGTGAGGATTAAACGGGACAATCGGAGACCGCCTATATTTTGAGAGGTGATCCTTCAGACGCTCTGCGTGAGAGTTGGGTGTGACAAAAGTTGCAGTGATTCACACTGTGTGTATTTGTTTTTCTTCATTAAAGTTTGTGTTCAATGAACCTTTTAGAGGAATAACACGAAATTGCGAGCACTGGAATTCCCCCGCTGCGACGAAGTCATGAATGGTCAGCCCGGAACTCGTTAACGGAAGACTCCAAATAGCAGAACTGCCTTACCATGGGAGGCATGAAGATTGTCAGTAAGTAAATAATACATTTGAAAAAGTATAAACAACAGGCAGAAATACAAATGTTGCATGTTAAACTGCATGCTGAGGGAAATAATTAGTAAATGTAACGATTTTTTTTGACGTAGGATTACGGCTTTCGGGAACATATTGGGGTACAAATTGAAAATCGAATATCGATCGCATCGTGAAAAATGTCCAATTTCAAACACGTATTGCTCAGTCATTTCATGACGGATTGATGAGATTTTTACATCAAAACATTGCGGCACTCTATAACGATTTTTCACCTTGAATAAAAATATATATATCATGTAATTAACTATCGAACAATTGAAAAATCTCAACCCCTATCCAAACGGTACTGATTGGTCGAAATTGACGTCATTTCTTTTTCGCCTGCTTCGCTTCTTTCGTTCCCCGATAAGTCAAATATTTGCATGGCGAGCGAGTGGGGGGCGCCTATTTCTCACATACCAACTGATATAAAAGGACGGTAGCATTTTTGGATTTATCATTCTCGTTCAACGCTCAGATCGGCATACATCTGGGCTTCTAGTGTGCAGTGCTCTACAAATCAACCAACACCATACGGTGCGGCAAAGGAGAGGAAGCCATCGGCAACCAACGATGGATGCGGTCAGGCAAAGGGAGCAAAGAAGAGGAAGCAGCGGAGAGCATCGAATTAAATCTAGTATGCATTGCTGGTGCGCTCCTCTTCACATCAACAATTGGATGCGGCAAATGAGGCAGAGGAGCGAAGTGCATTGCATCGCATCGTATCACACCCGCTATCCGTCGTTTAGCTCGTCGTGGTGGTGACAATCAAACCCTCGCAAATCGACGCACAGAAGCCGATGGCGCCAAAGTCAAGGAAAGCATCAGCGATTCCGTAAAAGCTACCGCTCCCAAAACTAAACTGCTACATCCGACTGAAACGCAGCAGATTCCGCACAACCCATTAAACCATTCCAGTCCTTCTCAGGACTATCAATTTGTCTTGAAACAAAAGAGTTTATTTTACTGTTTTCCACTTACCACAAAAACTATATAAAACCGATCAAAAATACTGTTTATTGTTACATTTTCTACTAACAACTAACATGGAAGGTATCACGTCAAAAACATACGTTTCATCAACCACCTTTTACTGGATTTGGCAAAAGAAGCGAAGGACATATGCATGCATGTATATAACGGAACGCTCCAGTCATACACAGCCCGTTAGGGACGAATGACCTTTGGGTTAAAGTCCCTTCAAAAACAAGAACGAACGATACACAGCCCGTATCAGACAAATGCATGAAGGAATTCTATAAAATAATATTTTTGCGGTGCCTTTGCGCCATCTACACGGGCGAGTAGCACCATAGTAGCAAAAAATGTCGAAGTTCGTGACATCTGGTAACAATATTTTTCTTCTTTTGAATTATAGAGATTTTAAACTTTACGTTCATTCGTCTCTAGCCCTGAGAAGGGCCCTTGCGAAGAAAACTAGTTCATACTCTTTCTCGACCTACCTTTAGAAAGACATTTTCATTGTCGCTCAGCACTCCTCAGCAAAGGAGTCTGCTTTCGGCGGCACCAAGCGACGCCATGAGCAATATTCATTTAGGGAGGCAGATTAATCTCCCATCGAACTAGCAGGCCCAAAGGCAGTTTTGAATTGATAAAATTTAAATGTATTTATTTTTTTTTATTTTGATTTTTGACGGCTCTTTTCAGAGCCACAAAATCATTATCAAAGAGTTTAACAATATACAGGTAAACTTCGATATAACGTACATTTCACTTTCAAAATTGTACGTTGTATCGAATTGTACGTTATATCGAAGCATAATAAAGTACCCACAAACGTAGTCTATAATACATTATTGTGTTGCTGTTTTAGTAAAGTTAATGAATAACTTCAAACAGAAGACGAAGCCAGCCTTTCTCATGATGTTTCCCTTCGTAGTGTTGATTAAATCTTGATTCATTTAGAATCCGGAATCACAAAATCAGCTGTATTTCGGGATTGATTGAAGGTACACAACTGTTTTAGCATCACAATACATATAATTCATTGTTCTATCAGGAAAAAAAAAATGATTTTTTTTTCCTTTACACTTTGGAAATGTGTACGTTATATCGAAGTAAAATGTACGTTATATCGAGTGACGTTATATCGAGGGTACGTTATAACGAGGGTATGTTATATCGAAGTTTCCCTGTAGTTTCTCAAACGTATCCAAAATCAGCATGTGGCAGATAGCCTAACGTAATCCTACGTCAACTATGCGGTCGTGTCTCAGACACAACCCTCCTGTGACTTTTTCACGATGCGATCGATATTTGATTTTCAATTTTTACCCCAATATGTTCCCGAAAGACGTAATCCTACGTCAAAACTGGGCAAGGTTCTTTTTCATGCTATCCAATGAGTCGAAATTGACGCGCTCAAGAAAAGTGGCCTGAACAATTGATAACCGGAAAATGTAATATCTGGTGAGAACGACGGGTGAAATAGCACATCACAGGCAAACCTAACATTTTCTGCCAGAGTGTCAAAGAGAATGAAGATTGACATTGTCCTGGTGGAATACCACGTCTATTATATTAGCTAATTCTGTTAGTTTGTTCAGGATCGCCGACTTTAATTTCGTTTAGTTACAAGCAGTACTTGTTAGAATTTATCGAAGCTTTGTAGAAGCACATAAAACGGAATTCCTTTCCAATCTCACCAGACACAAGATGCAATAGTATGGAACCGATATATTCAGCTCTATTCTGTATTCCGACGGATTTCCAATTCGAAATCGTTGTTTCGTTCGGGCTATAATTTCGCTTCACCTATTTCGAACATTTTGCCCCTTTAATGTTCTAAGAGAAACATATCGAACGAAATGCAAAATCAACTCGTACGGAATTCAGAATGGAATTTAATCAAGTCGTTCGAAATATTTCGAATCGATCGAAATACAGAATAGGGGCGATTGTAGCGTTCTACGTAACCAGGTGATTTGTTGTTCATTTTCTTATTGTCTATTGTCTGTTATTGATAAATACGGAATACTCGTAAGGGGCGGCAAGATTGAAATTTGATTAAAATGGAGAGCTGATTTCATTCATTTTTGATTCTAGATATTAATGTTTTTCCAAAAATATTCATTTTATATGTCCACGTGGACATTATCTAAACCCCCTCCTCCCTCACCGTGGACAAGCGTGGACTTTTTCGAACCCCCTATCCCCCCTAAAGTTGTCCACGTGGTATGTGGACAGCCCCTTATTAATAATACGGGAAGGTGTTAATGATGAAATGGAAAATCACACTAAACACAAAACAAGTGACGGAGGCCAAAATGGCGTACAAACGAAAAGTGTTACCTACATAATATTCGGTAATCGAACTTCGATTCCTCTATAAATACACTCATTACTGTCACAATCTCTTTACACTCCATTACACGGTGAAAGAAAAATCTATTTTCCTGATCGATTTTCATCGGTACGTACCAATACAACAAGGACATGAATTTATCTGTTTTCAAACGTGTTGTCATCATACGAGTATGATGAACAATAACACAAGAGCCTCGGCAGGTGTGCAGCTTTTCATCAACTGTTCAGTTCCCGGTGCTCCATTCGTAGGTGGAAAAGCAGACTCCCCTTTTCACGTCGCCGTCTCTGTCGTCTTGTTTAGCAGTTGGTTTGCAAATTCAACTGGCTCACCAATACACCCTAACAAAAGCTAATGCATAAGTAATGAGAATGAATAGCCCGATGGAATAGGTGGGCTGGGGAGACAGTGAAAGCGGGAGCGCAGAAAAAAACGACCGAAACTAAGATGCGATCGGAGGAAGCTAACCTACACAGAACTTCTTTGCGGTGTGCACCAATCGTTGCCCATTTGGTGGGTGGTTTCGCGAACCGTCCACAATTGGCCCCGACTGACTGCGGGAGTTTCGTTCCTTCGCAGGGAAATTAGATCGACCGTTGAATGGGCTTCAGCGGCTGCACTGACAGCGGCTGCGGTTGGAGCGCCGCTGCACGGTAATGTAAATTATTTTTGCTTTCAACATACATACTTTGCATATGTAGGAAACACTTCCACAGCGATTGAGGGTGGAACCGTGTAGACGGTTGGTGTTGGATCATGGTACACGATTGTATGCATTGTGCCGGCAGGAATGATCGGAAGATTCCCCATAGGGTGCTTCAGTGCCGGCTGGGGTCTCGAAAACTTCAGCAGTTGGTATGGTGGTACGGCCCTACGCGTACATACTGTACATATGCATCGAGTCCGGGTCGGTACGGAGGGTACCATTTGCCATACCAATGTGAGAGTGTGAGACGTTAAGTCATGTTTATAGTCGATGGGTGTTCATTTGTTACTTGCAAAATGGATGTGATTTTATAATTTCGCCCTTCTTTTCTCTACCGATCGTTATGGGCCGGAGCGGATGTTGACTGGACTGCCGCTGCTGCTGTAAATGTATGCCTCGGATGATGAAGTTTAATGGCTACACACACTCTATTTGCGGCAAAACTAGGTTCAAGCTTCAGCTTCGTAAAAATCTGATTCAAATTTAGAACTAGAACTTAGAGCGAATTTTGAGGGAAATGAACGTTTTTTCGAAGGTTAATCGTGGAGATAGCTTTTTATGAGCCAATCGAAAAGAAATTGACTCGAAAGTACACCCACAGTTAATTTTTAGCACATGTTATGGCATCCCGATTTATTACATTAAATGAGCTGAAAAATAACAGAAAATGTTCTACTCCCCAATACATGTATATCATTTGTATAATATAGTATGTATGCTAGAGCCAATATGAGCGAGCGAAACAGGAGACACATTTAAATGAAAGCACATGAAAGCTTTTCGTATAGTTTACCAAATACACTGCCCAGACAGAGAAAGATATACAGGTAAACCTTTTTTTTGTGCGGGGGATAGGGAGCGCACAAAAAAGTCGCATGAAAAAAATCGTGCAAAACTTCACCAGCAGCTTTAAAAAAACGTGTTCGGTACACATTTTGGAAAAAAAACAGGAAGTGGGTTATATCTATGGTATAACCGCAAGGGTGACGTAGGACTATCGTTGATTTAGAGATCATTTGTTTGAAGATGAATCTGAATTCATTCTGAATGAATGAATATTTGGAGAACTTCGAAAACGAGAGCGTTACTTTGGAGGCACAAGATTTTATGCATCCAATATTGGATACGGAAATATCCTACCGATGGGGAAGAATAATCTTCAGAAGCTATCCTGTTAATTGCGATTGATTGAAAAATCACATTGATTGAAACATAGTTGGTCACAGTGTTACATGGATAGAAAACATTCAAATAAACTCTTTCACATGAATGTATTTTTAAATTCCTAGAGGAACTGGCAGATTATTTTTCGGATCTTTCTCGATGCTGAACGGCATCCAACGGAAAGAATTCCGTGCGTGTATGTGTATGTGTAGCGGCTGCTTCGATGGTCACCTTCTCTTCTCCTGAAGGATCGGCTTCTCTGTGCTCCCTCACAGTTTCAAACAAACTGCTTGCGTTTCAGGGTAGATCTCGATCCTTCGCCGTCCAGCATCCTCAGCAACGATGTTGTCTTGTCGATGTCCTCACGAAAAATGAATGCGTCTCACCACCAGAGTATCGCTTAAGTATGCTTTTTGTGCGTGATTGAATCGAGAGAAGGCGTGGTTTACGATGGCAATTTGGAAGGCAAACTAGAGGGGAATGAACTCTCTGAGCTCGGAACTTTTGGCGACTGAGCAATAATCGATTGCGGGCGCATACAATATTGGATACGGAAATATCCTACTGATGGGGAAGAATAATCTTCAGAAGCTATCCTGTTAATTGCGATTGATTGAAAAATCACAAAACCAAATGTATTTGGTCACAGTGTTACATGGATAGAAAACATTAAAATAAACTCTTTCACATGAATGTAATTTTAAACTCCCAGAGGAACTGGAAGATTATTTTCAGTAACGATTAGATATTTCCACATTTTCCTCGATACTGGAAGCCCACCAGTGGTTTATGCTAACTCGATAACCATCTGTTAATAGCACTTGATTGAAACATATTTGGTCATAGTGTTACAGGGATAGAAAACATTCAAATATACTCTTCCACATGAATGTATTTTCAAATTCCCAGAGGAACTGGCAGATTATTTTCCGGATCTTTATCGATGCCGAATGGCATCCAAACGGAAAGAATTCCGCGCGTGTATGTGTGTGTGTGTAGCGGCTGCTTCGAGATCTTCCCGGGGAACCGTTTGTGGCATCACTCTCCTCCTGACGGATTCCCTTCTGGCCTAAGGTGCACAAACAGGCTCTTGGTGACACCGTTCATCCGCGCTTTCATGATAAATGAAGAGCTTCACCACAACAGCGACAACATGCTCCAATCGCTATTCAATTAGAACTGAGTGGATTTCCGAGCGGCGCTCGCTTATATACCGATTGGTGATTTCAATAGCCTGTTTTGGAAGCAATTTTAAGACTATTGAAACAAGTTTTTGGATCAGAAAGTAACAAGTATAGAACGCGTAGACATTTTATCTTTCGAATGAAGTGTTTATCATACCATTTCGTTCAGTTGTTTAGGAGCTATTAACACTCAAAATCTCGGTCTCCGGCGTAACGCTTTCGTTTTCGAAACTTTGATTTTACACCCCGGTATAGAAATGAAAGACGTAGTCCTACGTCAAAACTTTTTTTGTGCGGTAGATAGGGACCGCATAAAAAAAGTTTCCCCCAAGAAAATAACCCAAATCCACGCCGTTCAATTTCCTTTTGTTTCCCTGTTTTGCGATGGGACACTTTGCCTTTTCGGTTGCGCGTGGCTGTTTTGTGCTTTTAGTTGCATGTCGAAACGTGGTGCTGTTAGAAATCATGTCATGCAAAAACTTAAAAAAACTTAGAGCATTTGTTAAGAGGAGGGGAATGATTTTAGAAGTGGATAATTGAGATGCCAATATGCTTTTTTCGCACTGAAATGCGAAACCATCGAAAAAAACTAAATGACGATAACTTCGTCAAATATGCTTCTTTTCATACACCGCACAAAAAAACCGCACAAGAACAGAAAATCGCACAAAAAAAAACCGCACAAAAATAGGTTTTACCGTATTCTCGTTCATGTTCTTTTTTATCCTCTTAGAAAACACTTTCCAACTTCATTTTATGATGAGGTGTAATGTTATCACGCTTCAATATAACGGCGCTGGCAGCTATATGGATAGCGTGGTCGTGTGAAATAGCTTTGCATTCCAGCCGGCCTCGGTTCGATCCCCATTTACGTCTATGGACTTTTTTATGGCACAATCCCAAATGAAATGAGAAAAGAAAACAGAAAGAGATGTCTGCTCGCATACATTCAAACCATTTATAAGCTTCTAAAACAGCTCATTATTTGCGCATTTGACCCTCCAGCACACGAAATGACATCATTTCTGCCAAATATGAAATGTTTTCAGCTAACGTGTAGTTCTTGTCTACATTTATTTTTCGCAATGATTATATTTATTCTAAGGCAAATGTTGGGTCGCCTCGGTTTTTAATGCTCGTTAGATGGGTGTGATATTCCATAAAATACCGATAAATCTTCTATGTGAAACGCCTAACAAGCGCAACATATCTATATTTATTGACGTATCAATCAGAACTCCCCTTGTTTACATACCTAATCAGAGCTACACTCTGATTCAAGATACCACATCCTTCCCCGACTGGAACATTAATAAGAATAGAATGTAATCTAATCTAATAGATGCAGACTTTCGAAGGAGTATTTTCGATTCCTGTATTCTTGTTATTTAAGTTATCTTTCATATCATCAAAGTAAATTTATTCTGTTGGTGGATATGCCTCATCCTCCGGAACCACTAAAAATGATAAATAAATGAAGTATATCTGGTGCGTGATATTAGACAAAAAATTATCGATATTTGTTATCATTCGTCCTATTGATTTTTTGAGTACATGTTTCATCAGTGGCAGCAGCTTTTCAGCTTCCTGCATCTTCATTATCACTTGAAGAATGTGTATCGAGATGTATCGATCATTTTGTTGTATTATTGATCACTAACCTCAATAAATATTTAGAAACCTTTATTTTAGTTTTCCGGTAAAATTTTGCCTACTGAACTTAATTTCAAAGTTCTTCATCAAATAGATTATACCGGTTCATGCAGTGATTTGTTCCATCAGTTCCACCAATTCCTACTTTCCTACCAATTTGAAAAATTGACTGTCATTTTGCTTATGCTCTGCATACTCTGCATACTGCATGCTTCCATTTTCTGTTTTAAATGTGTCCAGCGGTTCAAATTCATTCATTCATTCATTCAAATTCATGTCATACAAATGAAATATAAAGGGCCTGGCCGGGCAAGGAAGTAAAAAGTGTCCCCAAATCAAATCACCAGCTGTGTGGCAAAAATTGTATAGGATATTAAATAAGAAATTTTGACGGTTTATTTGAACCCCTATGTGGTTTAACATAGGATTATCAAAAAAAATAAGAAGATAAAAATCTTACTACGGTGTATCAAGAAAAATTATCGAAAAAAAAAAATTCATCAAAAATTTAAGTACTAAAAAAAGATTTCAGTACTACACTAATTCATATTTAAATGTGTTCCTACGGAAGTAAGTAAGAACATAGTGGTCACCCTAAGAAATATGCCCATTTCCAGCGTCCACATACCGCTTCAATTCCCGTTTCTCGAAGAATATTACAATTCAACTCAGTGTTGTTCAGGATATCAAACGGCTTTTACTATAAAAAATCAAAATAGTACACTTTTCATCATTTGGAAAAAAGGCGAAAAATCGAACTTTTTTTTGCTTGGAGGTAAAGTGGTCACCTAATGGGGGCAAAGTGGTCATTCGAACATATCAAGCTAAATGGAATAGATTTATGCGTTTTTTTCGATCAAATTTGTTCGAATCATAATTTTATATTAGGTACATGTATGAAATAAGCTTGGCCTATTCATCTAGAGTCTCAATTTAAATTGTCTCATGCATACAAAAACGTATTAAGAAACACATAGCGTTCCGCATAATGAGGCTTGATTTAGTTGGAGTGGCATATATATCCAGGGTCGAAGCCACAGAAGGATTTTCTTCAAGAGCAGAATGTGATGCGGTATATCAGCTTTAGTAAACAGAACATTGTAAGTCGTTATTCACCTATGACCACTTTGATTTTTTTGAGATTTTTTTTTATTGTATAGGATACTAAATAAAACATTTTGGCAGTAGTATCATATAGTCGAGTACTTATATGGTACGCTATAGGATCTATGGTGAAAAATGCACCTTTTTGTTTTTTTTTCACGCCATTCTCAACAGCTTTGAGACAAAAATATTTAAAAAAATACTGCAGTACATCTTACTATGGTGTATCGATAAATATCTTCAAACTATTTTTCATCAAAAAATCTAATAAAAAAAAATTGAAATACGAAGTACAAAAAAAAATTTATATATTTTCTGGCATTTTGAAATTTTGAAAAAAATATAACTTTGAGACCCACTTCTGCTCTAATTTTCATTCAAATGCGTTCGTATGTGTCTTTTTTTCTACATGAGGTGTAATTTTTCCTTAATTTTCCCACATTTCGAGACACAAAAAAAATTCTTCATCGTCTGCATTATTATTTTTATTTTCTTGAAATCGATCATTTTATTTTTTTTAAGTGTTCTTCTCATTAATCCGAATGATCTTTCCACAAGGACTTTATTTTTTCTCACAGAGCTCTATCGTACTCCTGACTCTTATGAATTTGGTAAACCATCTAAATCCAATGTAAAGATAATCTAATATATTTTAAGATACGAGAAAAAAATCTTTGTACAGCACAAATATACCGACAAAATTTGGACATATGAAAAACTAAATTTAAAAAATATCAGAGCAGTAATGGGTCTCTAAATTCAAAATAAATTAAAAATGCCCAAAGGCCAAAAAAATAATTTTGCTTTCCGCGCAATCCTTTTAAAAATTCAAGAAGAAATTACGCTGCATGTGGAAAAAACAACACATACGAACGCATTTAAATAAAAATTAAAATAAAATTGGATCTCATATTTTTTTTCCAAAATTTCGAAATGCCTGAAAGTATATATAATTTTATTTGTACCGCGAAAAACACTCCTAAAATTCTGACAAAAACACATATACCTAAAATAAATAGACATAGGAAAAAATTTTAATACAAACTAGAGCAGTACTGAATATCAAAATGAAAAATAAATAAAATTTTATTTAAAATTAGAATAAAAATTCATTTAATTTTTTTTAAGTGTTTGATTTTCTGATGAACAAATTGTATGAAAATATTGATCGTGAGATGTACTTTCAATATGTCTTCATATTTTTGTCTCAAAGCTATTGAGAATGGCGTGAAAAAAATGAAAAGGTGCATTTTTCACCATAGATTTTTCACTACAATGCAAACATGTTGTTTGTTGCACTTTCCCCACAGCGCAAGCAGCGAGTAAAAACTAAAAAACATACCTTCTATATTCACTAAATTGTTCACTTGTTTTACTATCTTCGCTGTTTGTGTCATTACCAAGAAAGGAACTAAATACGTTTCCTATTTAATGGTATATAGTACAAGATTTATCGTAAACGATTTTGCTTAATATATATATTTGAAATCCCATAATGTCTCATTAGAATGACCTCCTATGTAGAAATCAAAAACGTAGTCCTACATCAAAAAATACAAAAAGTTAATGGATCTGGGCCTTGGGGTACGGGTGGAATCTTGACATAGGACTCTGATTATGTGTAGTAAAGGCATTCGAATTGACTTTTTTATTGTTCAAAATCTGTAATTTTTCTCTTTTGATGCATCAAATGGAAGCCATGACAAAACCGTTTACTGTATGAACTTGTATCCTTCAAACGGGCAAACGATGATAGGGTGATAGAATCCGGAACCACATTCTGTTCAAAAATGTACACAAAAATACCATTAAAGCCATTACTACACTTTCCTTCAGTTTCTTCAATTATGCAGAAGAAGACAAGGAGTCATTATTTATCATCAAATCTAAATAGTTAAGATCTATATAAATATAAGTCTATGTCAAATAACTACAGAAATATATTATAAATAAAAATGGCATTTTCTCCTTCGTTGTCACGTTGTCCGGAACAACGTTTGTATGGGATTGCAATAACTTTTTAGCCAGGTGATGTATATTGAGTATCCTACGGCCTACGGAAAGTTCGTGTAGCTGCTGTAGTGAACTGATCTCATTGGGTGCTAAGCAGTCTTCAGAATGCAACCCGGTGCTGATGTGTAACAAGATTTTTTTACCCAGTTGAGCTCCCACTCCTTGTGTACACATGCGTTTTGGCGAATGAGCACGCTCCGAAACACAAATAAAATGTTTTGTTATCAGCGCCGTTTTTGCGCCCAGTTTAACGCCGAGTTTTACGCTGAATTTTGCGCCATGCTAGCGCCGTATTTCTATACTGCGCGCTTGAAGCTGGATGGCTCTCTCTGTTGAGATAGTTTTCTTAATACAAGCGTACACAGTTCGCATGGAGGCGCGCTGTTGTTTTAATACTTTGTTTAGAGCAAGCGAAGACAAATCGGGCGCTAGAATTTGATGTGTGTTTGTGTGTGTGCGTGTGTGTGTTGAATGAGACGTGTGAGATGTGCGGAAGTGAGAAGAGATGTTTAGCATCTGGATTCTGTGTCGAGTACATTTTGCGCTGTCGTGTTTATGAATTTTGTGCACTTCGCACCAAGAGAAATACGGGTTGGATTTGAACGCGTGCTGATGAAAATTAAACTCCAGCGCGGCGCTGCGTTTGTTTTCAGAAGACTGGTGCTAAGTTATGCTTATGTATAGGAAAGGAAAAGGAGAATGGGCATGTGTATTCTAGGAAGTGAAGCTTTTCTGAAGGGTTTCTTAGGAATGCATATATGGGAACCATAATATTAAGATCGTGACTACTACAGCTATCATAATCTGATATGTGTGAGTATTCGAACTTTTGAACTCTTAACGAACGAATTCAATGAACTTTGGGGATAAAAAACCATCTTCCAAGATCATCCCTCCATTAATTCTGCCAACTTATGAATGCCTGTTTGTCCTACAAATGGAGAATAACAGGTGATACCCATCGACTCACCGAACTAACGCCGAATTGCAAACAAAAAGATTGTTCGTTGCGTCCGGGAGGAAAGCGAGTGGTTAGTGCAATCGAAAAAACATACCCATTTTAATACTCAAATTGTTTAATGTTGACGTAGGACTACGTCTTTCATTTCTGTACCGGGTGTAAGTTCAATGTTTCGAAAACGAGAGAGTGACGCTGGACTGCAAGGTTTTGAACGTTAATACCTCTTTACTGGCTGCATGGAGTGGTATAATAATCACTTCTTTCGAAAGATAAATTGTCATCGAGTTATATGATTGTCACTTATTGGTCCAAAAAATCGTTTCAATAGCTTAAAAATTACTTTGAAAGCAATCTATTGAAGTCTTAACAATCTAGCTCATTGATTATGATTGGTTATCGCAATGTGTTCCCGAACACGAACGCAAAATCTAGGCACCTGAAGAAACCATAGCCATTGCGAATACATGCAAGTTGTGATTTCTTTTGCTCACTTGCATTAGTGTTTGGGAAACCATAGCGGACACATGCAAGGCGTGAGTACTTTTACACGCATCAGTTTCTGTTCTGCTTTCGCATGGAACAGTCATGAAAAATAGCCACATCACGATAAAAACGAAATGAATGTTATGCAAGGTTATATAGACTCTATTTCGTTTTCACCGTGAAATGGCGCCCTCAGTTTCTATCCTGCGCATGGAGTGATCATGAAAAACCTCGTGTTATTCTCACGAAAACAAAAATGAATCACATATCAAACATCTTCAGTTGCTTTTACAAGGCCACTCAAATTTCATCGGTTCGTTTCGGGACCACCAACAAGTTCGAAAGAGTTGAATTTTATGTTAATAACAATTCCATACTTATACTCATAAAAACTGAAAGTAACCTGTTGCTCGCTACTTTGCCCAGCTAGCTCACCTGTTCTTTTCTCAGGGTCGGCTTCCGATCTCGGGAGGACTCACACAAAGACGAACGAATTTCGAAAGAACCGATTAAACACCACCGAAGTAGAAAGGACTGATGAGATGAATAATAAATGGAATTTAATGAAGATATATTTTTTTATTAATTTATCTGGTTAGTAAGCCCAATGTGCTCCTTCGTCGTCGGTAGTTGGGAGGGGGAGGAAGGAGTGGCGTACCTTATAACGTTCTCGTTGGTGGCAGGCGAAATGTTGATCTCGGTTCGTCCAGTACCTGTCCAGGCCGTTCTTCCCTAGGTCCAGGTGCCTCATGTTGGAAAATTCCATGATTCAGCCAAACTCCACAATGGCTGTATTTGGGTCGGATATCCTGACGATGTGGTTTCCACACTTTCTAGGCCATTAGCAGTAGGTCCAGAACAAGTGTGGCCAGAGATTAAATTCCGGGGTCACACCTGAGAGCAGCGGAGTGTGTACCGGAACGTTCCTAGAGTGCAAGACTATCAGCGGATGTCTTCCTGTTGTACTCCTTTTTTACCACACCACTATTCACTTGCTTCTAATTTTTCTCAAACTTTTCCGTCTATTTCGCTCTCTATCTCTGGTATTAATGGTCGAGCCCATCCTTTTTGCTTTCCTTCAAACCTCCTTTCTCTCCCCTTACCATTTTCTCCCTCCTCCCCCTTTCTATTCCTTCCTTCCTTCCTGTTACGGTCACTGTCACTAGTGACAGTGACAGCTTGGCGGGAATTATAATCTCGCCCAGGCGTTACGCCGTCCTTGTGACACAGTGGGCTTACCATAGTGGGGTTAGTAATACAATTTCAATTTCAATTTAATTCTAACTACAATAATAATAAACACCAGTCCAAAAACAGATTTTATACAAAAAAAAACAAAATCCACCACGGTGACGCCTAAGTGTTCCGTATTTCAACGGTAACAAAGAACACACTAACAAGAAAAAATTTCAGCAATCTTTTAAAATATTCATTCATTCATTAATTAAGAATTGATTCAGATGCAATTTCAAATAAATGATTACCGAGCCAACGATAGTCCTACGTCTACCTTGCGGTAATATCACAGATATAACCACAGATTTTTTCTATATTTTTCGTTCGTATTCCATGCTACAAATAGCTGGATAAATTACCTGTCTAATGGTATATAACACAACATATGTCGTAATAACGATTTTGAGTAATATGCGGTTGAAATCTCTTAATAAATCGTTACTTTTTTTTCGGATAGTGACCCCCCTAAAGGGTGTGTCACATCAAATTGCATCACGGAAAAAACGCTGTAGAAATTTAATTTTCAGGAATTATATCTTCAGCTTTCGCTTATAATCAGATAAGAGTGTATAGATCACGTTGGTCATGCTTCACTGTCAATTTTTCGTAAATTTGGAAAAATGTCGTCGTACGAAAAAGAGCGTCGTGAATTAATCCTGTGCACTCATTTCTAGAATCCGGAGTTGTCACATCGGGACATCGGTAAGATGCTGGGAATCGTCCAATCCACGGTCAGCAGAGTACTAAAACGATACTTCGAGAACCTAACCATCGACCGGAAGGTGAAGAAAGGCAAAAATGGATGCTCCGTCAGTGAAAAAGATCACAAGCGCGTAGTTAAGCAGTTTAGACGTGATCCGAGAAGTTCGGTCCGGGATGTCTCTAATAAGCTGAATTTGTCAAGTTCATTCGTCCAGCGGACCAAGCAGCGGGAGGGCCTGCGTACATACAAGGTTCAGAAGGCTCCTAACCGCGACGAAAGGCAAAACATGGTGGGGAAGACGCGAGCCCGGAAGCTGTACACCGAAATGCTGACGAAGCCGCATTGCCTGGTAATGGACGACGAAACCTACGTCAAAGCGGACTTTCGTCAGCTGCCGGGCCTGTTGTTCTTCTCCGCAGAGGACAAATTCAGCGTTCCGGAGGAGATTCGCAAGCAGAAACTATCCAAGTTTGCCAATAAGTACATGGTGTGGCAAGCGATCTGCTCTTGCGGAAAGCGAAGCGCTCCCTTCGTGATGACCGGCACGGTAAACGGGCAGGTTTACCATAAGGAGTGCCTACAGAAGCGCTTACTACCACTATTGAAGCATCACGAGGGCCCGACCATCTTCTGGCCGGATCTCGCTTCGTGCCACTATTCAAAGGACGTGTTGGAGTGGTACGAAGCCAACGGGGTCACCTTCGTGCCAAAGGAAATGAACCCGCCCAACGCGCCGGAGCATCGCCCTATAGAGAAATATTGGGCGATTATGAAGCAGGCCCTCCGGAAGAACCCAAAAGTTGTCAAATCGGAGGCGGACTTCAAGAGAAAATGGATTTCTGTTAAAAAAAACTACAACCTGACGTTGTACAGAACCTTATGAACGGGGTAAAGAGGAAGGTGCGAGCATACGGGCTTGGGCTCGAAGTATGAATAAAAAGAAAATGCTAAAAGTTGTTTAATAGTTTTTATTTTACTGTCTAAAATTTTCAAAAGGATCGGTCTACTGGGCGAATCTCTACGGCGTTTTTTCCGTGATGCAATTTGATGTGACACACCCTTTATATAGAAATCAAAGACATAGTCCTATGTGAAAATAGCGTCAGAGTTGAATTATTCATTAATCAAGGGTCTATATTTGACAACACTAGGTTCCGGTATAAATAAAATGAAATACAATGAAATTTCTGCATAATAATGATAGAGAGCATCGTATTTCACTCTCAGATAGCACTGGCGGAAAACTCTAATTTTGACTAGGTCAACCACTTTCCTTCTTACATAACTCAAATTCAAATGAAACAGCAAGTGCGTCATGTGAAACTGTCAAACAATCATACTCCAAGTGAATTACCTGTGAACTCGAGAGAAATAGAAAACCTTGTGTCGGTAAACCCTTGAGTGGCAAACAACTTAGTGCTCTTTTACATAAGTTTGGAAAGCTCGGTACAACTTTGAACGGACTCTTTGAACGGTAGACTAGCGCCAACTAGCCGGCGTAAGGGGCTCTCGAAATATCCACTTGAATTGATTACTCTCGTCGAGCATGTCGAGCTTCTGGACGGGTATTTGAAGGTTTTTCGTCTTTGATTAAACACTTCCAACGAATCCGATGAATTGCATTAATCGCCGAGCAGCAAACCATTGCTGCTGTACCCTCCGAAAACAATGACCCGCTCGTACCCGCTGTGATCTTCATGAATGTAATTAGGTTCACTTCATGCGCCAGCAAATGGAGTCAACCATTGAAAAACGGGAATTGTGGGCTTATTTTTTGTCGTTTCCTGGAAATTACCCACCAGCGAATACTACACAGCATCGAAGCATCGGAGGCAGTAAGCGGACGCAACCACATAGTTAATCGCAAATGGAGTTAAACAAAATATGGCGGAGGAAGTTTTCCTCCAATGGTGTAGGGGAGGGGGGGTGTTGTGGCGAGGAACCTCGAGACACAGGAGCAGTACTTTTCTTCCCATGGCCATTAATCCCTCCCCCCTCATCAAACCTGGATCTAACGATTTCAATGAACGCTGAAGATAGTAAGCAGCGGGCAAGAGAGAACGAGATGCAGGAAAGCCACGGTCAAAGAATGTGCATAACCAGGCAGAGGAGCATAAAAACCAAATTAGTTTTTTCGCTTTTCCCCGTTTTAATTATTTGAATTTCGACATCGTCTTCGCGCTGGCCCTCTTTCTGTATGGTTGGGACTGGGGCATTTTGTGTTGTTCGGCTTTTCCCGTCTTATTCACTCCGTGCGGAGAGTTTTCCTCACCGTCAGTGATTACCACTGTTCTTATTGCTTGACTGATTTTTGGAGGCCATTCGAGCAGATAGTTGAGGTACCTGAGTCGAGAACCTGCAGTTGAGGAAAAATTGGGCTATTCGCAGCACCCAAAACCATAAAAACGTTCAACAAATCGCCGCTGAATAGCCGCCGCGTGCTGGCCCCGATGATGCGTGCTCACCCGCTTCGGTACTGGAACCAGTCAGACAGACAAACATATCTACAAACCGGCAGGAAACCCCCCTTCAAGAGCAAGGTGAGCTGTTACGCTTCGCAGTCGACGTGAAGGGGCAATGAAAAGCGCACAACAACAAGCCGGCTTTCATTAATAGTCTCGAGCATTTTTTTTTTGTTCGGATTTGTTGTTTTTTTTCTGAATTGCATGCGCCACACTCAAACCTCAAACCGCAGCGTGTAGCAGCGAAAGATGCGGCACTCCACCGCTACATCCGCCCGTGCGATGGGGAGGAAAAATCAATGAGTTTTTTCCCATGTAATTTATTTTGTTTAACATAAAGTCACGTTCAGTGGATTCTCATCTTACGCGAACCGAGTAAAACAAACCTCGAACGGCGGCTGCTTCTGTGGCGGGTCGATCGGTGGGCTCGTCGCTTTGAGGGGAGAATGTCTCGGACAGGCAGAAAGCGAGGGATGCTGGCAGCGATGTGGCGTTGGAAATTAATAAAGTTTTGATTACGCTACAGCCCTCAATTGGGTTGACCTGATAGTGTCGTAAAATAAACTGAGATACGTAATTCTTTTGCTACCATTTATGCGAAAAAACAGTTTGAGTCGATGCTACCCTAATAATGTACTGAAATTTGTAAATAAAATGTGAGAGTAAATATCAGTCGATATCAGTTCAGGATGAAAAACGTGAAACGTAAAGCCAAAAAAAAAAATTTATTATTCAATATTTTATAGAATTTGATTGAATTGAGAGAACCGAGAATAAATTCAATCAATCAAACATGTACTTAGTTCCCTATAACGAAATAATATTTAGATGCTGAAAGATTCTGAAAGAAAAAGATTATGGTTATTGCAAATTTTATCGAAAAATTTGTCAATTTCCATCAAACAAAAGCAAATTTCAGATCACAGTTCTGTTTGACATTATCATAGCATTTATACAATGTCTTCTTTTATGCTGTCCAAGCTAATCAGAAAGCTTCACGAATTCCTTACAGTCTATAAATTTGTTCTCTTTTCTGAAAATATTTGCTCACAACGATTTGCAACTGGTACAGGTCGTACTCGATTATCCGGGATTCGATTATCCGGAGTATTTTATTTTTGATTTTCGGAAATTCTGAATAATTTATATATATATATATATATATATATATATATATATATATATATATATATATATATACATATATATATATATATATATATATATATATATATATATATATATATATATATATATATATATATATATATATATACTAGCTGACCATGCAAACGTTGTTCTGCCAAATAAATTATTTCTAGTGAGTATTTTGGGTGTTGAATAAAACACACTAATGTATTGTAAGTGTGTTTGAATATTTTAACGATCTTTAAAATAAATCGAATGTGACCGATAAAAAAAACGAATTAAATGATTTGAACAAAAGGTTATATGATGTTTCTTGGTGTATTTCATTAGCGTAACTGACATGATTGATCTCTTAAAAGTTAAACGTCAACTGAAAAAAGTAATATAAGTTTGTCGTAAAGTAGAAAAAATGAAATATAGAAAATCAATATTTATTGCTGTCTCCTTGTCCGAAAATACGTGCATGTGATTTTCAACATGGCTTAGTTTATAACAGGTTGGTCTCGTTCATAAATTGGAAAACAGCGATACGCCAGCTAACTTCAATGGAGCTGATTATTCGGTCTGTTTGGAATCGCGTTATTTTATCGTTGTCATTCTATCGAGGAGTATTCACATCGGTAATCTAAGTTTGAAACACAGCCATATTGCTTCCTTTATTCATGGATGTTTTTATTACTCTTCACCGATTTGCAGAACTCAATATTCATATATGCATATGAGTGATCGGATTTTACAATTCGATCGAAATCGACTTTTACACTCCTCAATTCGTTCGCCTTGTCGCGAAACAATGGTCAAAATAAATCATCCGTATTTGTGGTTCAATTTACTCTCTATCTGATCGGCATGATTCCGGAAATAATTCTAGAGAAATTTGAATGAAAATTATTATTCGATTTCGTTTGGATGCTAAATTTGTTTTGAATGTGTTTGAATGCTAAATTTTGCATGTTTATTCGAAAAACCATTACTATTTTTGCTTCATAGAAATGGAACATGGAGACTAATGTTGTTTACGTCGAATTGCGTAGCAAGGTTGTCACATTTGCTCAATTCGATTGGACTTGAGCTTGAACAGAATGCAAAATTGCGCTTTTTCCATTCAACAGAATACAACCAACAATATGTGGGGACGAATACGATCGAACTTCATTTTGTGTTTGAACACACGCGTAATGTCATGACAATGCATTGCGCTTTGGCCTGGCTATAACTAAAGCTGTGTCGGCGTTGCTCATGATAGTGTCTCGCAAGTGAATTTATTATTCCTCGCACCGCTTTTGTTGATTGTGTAGAAAGAATTGCAGTCGTTCACTCTCTACCTTCGCGTATATGTCGACCATAAATTGTTGGCACAGCTTACGACATCTTGAATTGGCGTTTCTTGACCATGTCAAATCACTATATGATAAACATAAAAATCCTTCGAGCGCGCTCTCTGTTTGTTTCGTCGCATGTTCATAAATATTAAATCAAAATGAGAAATGATGTTCATAATGAATTAAGTATCTGTGACGGGGTCTCGTTGGTCTAATGTTTATGCAAGAGATTTTTCGTATTCTAAAACCAAAAATACGCCAGGCAACTTCATTGGAGCTGATGTACAGGCCAATTCGGTACCTCATTATTTCGTCCAAGTGATTCAATCAAGGAGTATTCACATAGGTATTCTGAATTCGAAACACATCCATATTGTTTCCTTTTTTCACAGACTTGCAAATGTATTTATTGCTCTTCACCAAACTGCAGAGCTTGACATTAATATGAACGTTGAGTGATTGCTCAGCTGAGGCGAATATGGTACTACCCAACGATTTGGGATGTCAATGATATTTGTTGATATTTTTCCATTTGCGCTTCACAGGAATAGTTCAATGTCGAAGTGCATAGCAAGGCTGAATTGCGATTCGTTCGGGTAGTTCTGATTCGATCGGATTTTAGAATACATGAGGATAGTTGATCAGTAGATAGATCTAGAATTTCCGAGGAAATTACTCTATCCTTTTACTTAGAGCTTAATTTGTCGACTAATCAAACTAAAAAATTGCGTATAACGCAATCCTCGCTTTTGTCATTCATCCGAATACATCCAGCAACATGTTGGACGAAATGCGTGTAATTTTGTAATGGAGCTCATTAAAAACTGCATTACTTTTGTTTGAACACACGTGGATACGTTTGAACAAAGGCTGTGTAGGTGTGTCCAATGATAGCGTCTCGTAAGTGAATGTATTCTTCCTCGAACCGCTTCTGTTGAATGTGTCATAGGAAAAGCAAACGTTCGCTCTTTACGTTTGCGAATATGTTGACCATGGATTATTGGCACAGCTCAAGACATCGTAGAATGAAGTAGTCCTGACTGCGTCAATTCATCAATCGACACACATAGGAACCCATCGAGCGCTTTTTTTGTTTGTTTGTTTTGTCTCATCCAACTAAATGTTGAAAAATATGAATTCAACATGAGTAATGATGTTTTTAATGATTGAGCCGATTGCTCTCCAGCCGGTTTTTTTTATCAGAATTGACGACAATATCGTGATTGTTATTCTGCATTCCGAGCATGTTTGTGATTAGAATAATTTCAATAATTCATTTTGCTCATCTAAAAAGGCTTCCAGCTTGTTGGCGATGTGCTTAGCTTTAGTCGAATTGAGGTTACTTGCGTATGTGTGGGGTGAAAATTCGATGGAGAGGACGAAGCGCCATCTGGCATTTAACAACGCAACTAAATTCGTCCTGTTTAAAAAACGAACGACGGATCAACTGAAGGGTGTGTCACATCAAATTGCATCACGGAAAAAACGCTGTAGAAATTCGCTCAGTAGACCGATCCTCTTGAAAATTTTAGACAGTAAAATAAAAACTATTAAACAACCTTTGGCATTTTCTTTTTATTCATACTTCGAGCCCAAGCCCGTATGCTCGCACCTTCCTCTTTACCCCGTTCATAAGGTTCTGTACAACGTCAGGTTGTAGTTTTTTTTTTAATAGAAATCCATTTTCTTTTGAAGTCCGCCTCCGATTTGACAACTTTTTGGTTCTTCCGGAGGGCCTGCTTCATAATCGCCCAATATTTCTCTATTGGGCGAAGCTCCGCCGCGTTGGGCGGGTTCATTTCCTTTGGCACGAAGGTGACCCCGTTGGCTTCGTACCACTCCAACACGTCCTTTGAATAGTGGCACGAAGCGAGATCCGGCCAGAAGATGGTCGGGCCCTCGTGCTGCTTCAATAGTGGTAGTAAGCGCTTCTGTAGGCACTCCTTAAGGTAAACCTGCCCGTTTACCGTGCCGGTCATCACGAAGGGGGCGCTCCGCTTTCCGCAAGAGCAGATCGCTTGCCACACCATGTACTTTTTGTCAAACTTGGATAGTTTCTGCTTGCGAATCTCCTCCGGAACGCTGAATTTGTCCTCTCCGGAGAAGAACAACAGGCTCGGCAGCTGACGAAAGTCCGCTTTGACGTAGGTTTCGTTGTACAGCTTCCGGGCTCGCGTCTTTCCCACCATGTTTTGCCTTTCGTCGCAGTTAGAAGCCTTCTGAACCTTGTATGTACGCAGGCCCTCCCGCTGCTTGGTCCGCTGGACGAATGAACTTGACAAATTCAGCTTATTGGCGACATCCCGGACCGAACTTCTCGGATCACGTCTAAACTGCTTAACTACGCGCTTGTGATCTTTTTCACTGACGAAGCATCCATTTTTGCCGTTCTTCACCTTCCGGTCGATGGTTGGGTTCTCGAAGTATCGTTTTAGTACTCTGCTGACCGTGGATTGGACGATTCCCAGCATCTCACCGATGTCCCGATGTGACAACTCCGGATTCTCGAAATGAGTGCACAGGATTAATTCACGACGCTCTTTTTCGTTCGACGACATTTTTCCAAATTTACGAAAAATTGACAGTGAAGTGATCTATACACTGTAATCTGATTATAAGCGAAAGCTGAAGATATAATTCCTAAAAATTAAATTTCTACAGCGTTTTTTCCGTGAGGCAATTTGATGTGACACACCCCTTATTTGGTATTGTTTAAATTGTTTGTATAGAAATACAAATATCGTGATTAAAAATAAGAGATAGGGGTAAAATATGATGTGATCGGTATCCTAGCGGTATCATACATAGTTTATGTTTGTTTATGTTTGCGGTATCATATATAGTTTAGGTATGTTTTTACCTATTCTCATGCCTACCAACTTTTTTGAGTGTAATATCATTAATATTATATATACATACATACATACACACAACCCCATCAATATGGGTATTAAATGAAAGGACTTGACTGGTAGAATTCAGTGAATAATCCAAATCCACGATGACCGCAGTTCCCAAACAACCAATTACTTTTTAATAGTTCCATTCAGCTTGCCCTGTTTGTATGTATGTTTGAGTGTTCTGTATGGTTGTCCCATAATAGAAAATTGTCCCCGTTCCTGTTGAATGATTGATTTGAAATTTGGAACATACATTTAATTCTACTGTCATTATAAAACTGCGTATTCCATTATCTTGAAACATTCGATTTGGCCGCCGCTCAAAATGGCTAAATGACTTAATTTGGAGAATACACTGCACTATGAACAACATAAATTTGAAAAGGTCGCCGCCACAAAATGGTTGACTATGTATTTTTTGCAATCCCCTTAATATTGGTATCAAATGAAATGATTTAACTAATAGAATATAGTATATCATCAAAATATTCCGAAGAGAGTTAGGAAAAAAAAATGCTTTTTATGTAGAGAAGTATACTAATGATACAGATAATTTACTAAAACCTAGAATATAAAATAAGTAAAAATAACTTTTTAAGTTCAACGGTCTAATGTATTAAAAGGTAGAAAATAATTAAACAAGTAGCAGTTAGTAGTTATCACATCCGTTCGTTCATTAATTTAGGGCAATTATGAGACTAAAATAAAATCATGGAGTATATGATGAAACAACTGACTGCGGATAATGGAAATCCAACGTTCATTTCGTACCTAATTTTCTTCGGAATATTTCCATGATGTACTGTATTATATTAGTCAAATCATATAATTTGATACCGATATGAGGGGATTGCAAAAAATACATAGTCGACCATTTTGTGGCGGCGACCTTTTTGAATTTATGTTGTTGGAATTTATCTTGGAATTGGATTTTCCATTATCTGCCATGTTCTAATAGTCGAGAACTTTCTTTTGATACCCATGAGGTTTTGAAAAAAAAAGTATATATATGGCGCTATTTTGTGGTGGCGGCCATTTTGGATTTGCATTTTTCATAAATAACTGAGTTCTACTAGTCAATCCCTTTCAATTGATACCCATATTGATGGGATTTTGGGAAAACCCACATTGATGGAATTTTGAGAAAATATGTACATAATCCGTCATTTTGTAGCGGCCGCCATCCTGGATTTTCAAGATCATGGAATACGCAGTTTTATAATGACACCAGAGATAAAGATCAAACGGTCAACAGAAAGGGGGTTAAATTTTTATTAATGTGGTACAGCGCTACAGACAAAGTTACAAAGTTACAAAGTTACAAACATACAAACGGGTCAACCTAGATAAAATCATTTAATAAATAAGTGTAAATCATAACTATATTACGTTTACCGAGAGAAAATTCGTGTTTTTATGAATCGGTTATCCGAAGTGAAAAAAAATCAAATCTCCGGATAACCGAGTCCAACATGTATTACAATCAAATTACGTCACATCATAAAAGGGATGGTGCTTACGCAACCTCACAGTGAAAATGGCGCTAACGCCATTCCGTTTTCAAGCTTTTACGGGGTATTTTTTTCACATTTCTGTAAAACTTCGCAATTGTTTAAAAGGATTTGGTATTCTTTATCGATCTATAACAAAAAAAAACAAAATGCGAATTTTGGCGCTTGCGTCACTTTGCGAGATTACGGCAGTATAGTATAAAAAAATTGAAGTTGAAGTTATTTAATCAAGTAAACCGGGGATACTTTTGCATCCGCATTGATTTTTGTACTCCAGAATGTGTTTTCCTACCACGGACTACGAACGCGGGTACGAACACAACACTCTGAATAAGTATTTTCAATCATTTCAATCAGCACAAACGAATGATTACTAAGTCAACGGTAGTCTGACGTCACCCATGCGGTTACGAATCATAGATATAACCCTCCCATTTTTTTGTTCCACCATAGTTAAGTAAATACTAGTAATGGTTGAATAACGAATACAAACACTAACAAAAAGTATCGTAAGCACTAACAAACGACTCCAGTCGGATGGAACTGAACGCTGTATGGCAATGTGGATCAATGTCAGTTTAACCCTTTCCCGTACAACATCGAGTCTCACTCGTGGTGTATTTGGATAACATAGGTGCTAGAACGCTCAGCAGAGTAGTGAAATTACTTGATGTGTGACGTATTAAATAATACGGGAAGAAGTTGATAAAAGAACACATTCCTACTATCATGGTTTCGATATAGAACTACGTCTTTCATTTCTATACTGGGGTGTAAAAATAAAGTTTTGAAAACGAAAGCGTTACGCCGGAGACCGATATTTTGAGCGTTAATAGCTCCTAAACAACTGAACGAAATGGTATGATAAACACTTCATTCGAAAGATAAAATTTCTACGTGTTATATACTTGTTACTTTTCGATCCAAAAACTTGTTTCAATAGTCTTAAAATTGCTTTCAAAACAGGCTATTGAAATCACCAATCGGTATATAAGCGAGCGCCGCTCGGAAATCCACTCAGTTCTAATTGAACAGCGATTGGAGCATGTTGTCACTGTTGTGGTGAAGCTGGCGGTGAAGTTCATCATGAAAGCGCTGATGAACGGTGTCACCAAGAGCCTGTTTGTGCACCTTAGGCCAGAAAGGAATTCATCAAGAGAAGAGTGATGCCACTGAAAGAGCGACCAAGAAAGTACCAGCATCGAAAAACGGTTCCGCTTGAGGGATCGAAGCAGCCGCCACACACACACATACACGCACGGAACTCTTTTCGTTCGGTTGTTAGTCAGTATCGTGAAGATTCCGGAAAAATGTCATCGTTGCTGAAAAATAGTATGCCAGTTCCTCTTGGAATTGAAAATTACATTCAAGCGAAAGATTTTGTTTTATTGTTTTCTATCCATATACTGCGTCTAAATACATTTGGTTTTGTAATTTTTCAATGAAGTGCAATTAGCGGGAAAATTTCTGAAGATTATTCTTCCCCATCAGTAGAATATTTTCGTATCCAATATTGGATGCGCGCGCAACGGAAAATGTTTCGTATTGCGAGAATCATACAATTTTCAATCGGTTATTGCTCAGTCACGGAAAGTTTCAAACTCAAAGAGTTTATTCGCCTCTAGTTTGCCTTCGAAATTGCCTTCGTAAACCACACCTTCTCTCGATTCCATCACGTACAAAAACATACTTAAGCTATATTCTGGTGGTGAAACGCATTAATTTTTCGTGAGGACACCGACTGAACAACATCGTTGCTGGACGAGCTGGACGGCTCGTATGACGGCGAGGACGGCGAGGGATCGACTGATTCATTTCCTGACCTGACCTGAAACGCATTCAGTTTGTTTCGAACAGTGAGGAAGCGCAGATAAGCCGATTCATTAGGAAGAGAAAAGAAGGCGACCAAGAGAGTATCAGCATCGAAAAACGGTTCCACTTAAGGCATCGGAGCAGTCGCCACAAACACGTACACGCGCGAAACTCTTTTCGTTCGGTTGTTATCCAGCATTGAGAAGAATCTGAAGAGATGTTATCGTTGTTGAAAAATAGTCTGTCAGTTCCCCTTGGAATTGAAAATTACATTCAAGCGAAAGAGTTTATTTTAATGATTTTTATTCATATAATACTGCGATCAAATGCATTTCGTTTTGTGATTTTTCAATCAAGTGCAATGAACAGGAAAGCTTCTGAAGATTATTCTTCCCCATCAGTAGAATATTTTCGTATCCAACATTGGATGCATAAAACCTTGTGCCTCCAACGTACAATGCTCTCGTTTTCGACGTTCCCCAAATATTAATTTATTCATTCACTCGGAATGGATTTAGATTCAAACAAATGATCACTAAATCAACGATAGTCCTACGTCAACCTTGCGGTTATACCACAGATATAACCCACTTCCTGTTTTTGTCTGCAGATGATTTGAATAAAGAAATTTTCTGAGAAATTTCAACATTACTACAAAAAATCAACTCATAGTTACATGCTGATGGGGAAATGTTTATATTCTGATTCGTGAAGTTACTATCCAGTACCTTCGGTTGAGATAATATATGAAGAGATAATATATGAATATTTGCAACCTTGAGACTGAAGATGGACTTCTGTGGGATATATACTGTTTTTTATCACATCCAAATTGTAAAACCACCATCACGCCACTGCATTCATTCCCCCAACCCAGTCAACGGCCCAGCCAGAAGTGTACTTTTTGCTCTCGTTGAAACTTTCACAGAAACGTGATTTAAACCTCGTTGAGTTACCCACGTCGATCAAGATCGCAGATTAGCGAAATAATTAAAGTTACTTTCTGCTCGAAAGCCACAAGATACACACTGGAAGCAGCAAATTACTCCAACTGGGAGACTCTTGGAAAGCTCACAGTGCATTCTTCAGAGCCTGGTGCCCAGCAAAAAATAAAACCAGGTACCTTTTAAAGCTCATCCATCATGTCATGGTGCATGGCGCTAACTAAAACAGCACTTTGTTCCGTTTTAATTCAAACCCACACCCAAACTCACGTAACCGCGAACAAGAACTGTACAATAGCGTCCTCGATGGAGGAAAAGTCACCCAGTCAGGTTCGCCACTTGCTGAAACTTCCAAGTGCTCTGAAGCCAAGCTTTCAAGAGCAGTAAATTTCTCAACCAAACTGCGACTGCTTAATTGATTGCGGAATTGCATGCACCGTAAACACACACAAACACTCGCCCACACACTTGGTCGGTCGTGGTACCAAGCCAAAGCTGCGCCAGCGTCAGCTGAGGGGGCCGGGGCCAAATTCAAGAACTTCTTAGCCTTAGAGCTCTAAAAGGGGAGCAGACGTCGGAAGCCGCGTTCGACTTATAATAATATTGCAGTGGCGAACTGGCGGCCGGAAACGCAAATGTAGAACACAACTTCAACGCTTGACGCTGTTGGGATATACATGATTTTGCACAGCAACGAGAAAGGGTGTGAAAAAAGTTACGATTTTGGACCTGCTGCTGAAGTGTCTCATATTTCATCAGGCAAACGCATAGCTTCGTGTCGGCAGGCGAAGCTTTATCGCGGGGGGAAAGTGTTCCTCCGATTCAGTGGCTAAAGTTAACTCGTAAACAATCTTGTTTTTTTCCTCCAATTTCTGTCTGCTATGTTCACATCTTTTGATAATAGAAACGCTACATACTAATGATTAAATTTTCCTATAAATTATAACCGTCGACATCACAGCGAAAATAGTGAACCAAGCCGAAGGCAGCGTAAATAAGTACCTCAGCCACTCGTAAACACTTCACTTTCGATGTAATAAATTAAAACATATCTTTCGGGCAAGTGGCAGGGAGAAGCTGGTGAAGAACAAGAAAGCGAAGTGTTCCCAAGTACCCGGCACTTCCAGTGCCGCCAGCATAAACTCGCAAAATTCAGTCTTGAACACGAAGTTAATTGTGATGCTGAATAATGTGTACCATACATATATGTGCATTAAAAAACACATTCCGCACGGCGCACTCTCGGGGGTTAAAACTTATGGGAAATTGAAGTGTGAACGGAGAAAATGTTTGATTAGCACGAAGCGATCGAGTGGCCAAGGTCTGCGGTCGGAGTGGGTCACAACCTCCGATAGGTGGCATTCGCTGAATATAATTAATTGGAAATCTAATTATGTTTTTATTTCGTATGCCGGAAGCTTATTAACCGTTAGAACGATCACAATGCTGTCCATTATTTTACTCAGGAATGATGAATTTAAGGTAAAGGGTATCCCACATCAAATTGCATCACGGAAAAATACACTGCAGAAAATTACCCATTGGGTATTTTCCCTTGAAAATGTTTGATAGAAGTAGTTTAGAGCGTATTGTTTGCACTGTATTTTTTATCATGGTCAGTTTTTCCAAAATTGGAAAAATGGCCTTACCCGAAAAGCAACGTAGCGAATTGATTTTGCACAATCATCTGGAAAATCCTCGACTCTCTCATCGGGACATCGGAAAACAACTCTAGGCCACCCTAGGAGAGTATACTTCAATTGAGCACCATTCGCGGCCTGATCTGCTTTTGGTTTCTAGTGGAGGCGATAGCACGACTACCAATGTTATATGGCTATACTACCAAAACGTACGCGGCCTGAGGACAAAAATTGACGATCTGTATATGGCAGTATGTGATTGCAATCACGACGTCATCATATTGACTGGAAGCGGACTTGACGACTCCCTGCAGCTATTTGGAACTGAGTTCAATGTCTTTTGCTGCGATCGGGGCCCTTCCAACAGTTCCAACTCCAGATTTGGTGGAGTCCTCATCGTAGAAGCTCGTCGTTTCACTGCTGTAGCGGTTCAAACGAGAGACGGAGGTTCTTTGGAACAGATTTGTGTCTGTGCTACCATACGTGAAAAAAGGATGTTACTTTGCGCAGTATATATTCCTCCCGACCGTAGTCGTGACGTGGGGGTTTATGATTCCCATTTGGCTTCCGTGCGAGAGTTGTGCGACCGTGCGTTCTCTGATGACACAGTTTTAATATGTGGTGATTACAATCAGCTTCATATTGCGTGGGAACAGCATGCCAATTCAGTTGTTGTACTGAATCCCTTTGCGACCTCGACGGCGACTGGTGCTCTATTGGATGGAGTCACCTTTCTCAGTCTTCAGCAGTGCAACTTCATTCGAAATTTTCGTGGCCGCACATTGGATCTAGTTTTCTGCGCTCCCGACCAAGAAATTTCTGGAATTTTGTCAATTCCAAGCGGAAAATTGCATATATCCCGTCTAAGGTATACTTGGTCGATCGGGAGTCGTCCTATGTTCCTGAAACATGTAATTTGTTTTCAAAACACTTTGCTTCACTGTTTGTAGTTGATGCAGCCACCCCGTCCGAAGCCGAGAGTACTGCAGCTAACGTTTCGGAGACTTCAATAGACTTACGGCCATTTGTTATTACCCCATAGATGGTTGTGAAGGGCGTAAAAAAGTTGAAACTTTCAACAGTACGTAGTCCTGATGGCGTTCCAGCGATAGTTTTTTGCCGCTGTGCTACATCCTTGGCTCTACCACTCTCTCGTATCTACACAGCTTTGTTGGATCAAGGGATTTTCCCTGGCGTGTGGAAGCACTCCTTTATGTTTCCCGTCTGTAAAAAAGGAGAAAAGTGTAACGTGTCCAACTATCGTGGCATAACCCGCTTATCTGCTGGATCTAAGTTATTTGAGCTGATCGTAAACGATGTTGTCTTCTTCGAAGTTAAGAGCCATATCTCACCAATACAACATGGCTTTATGCCAGGACGCTCGGTTAGCACCAACCTTCTCGAGTTTTCATCGTTTTGTATCAACCGCCTAGAGGAACGTGCTCAAGTCGATGCTATCTAAACCGACATGAAAGCTGCTTTCGATTGAATTATCCATCGCATTCTACAGAGAAATCCCGTCTACCCCGTCTTGGTGCTTCTGAAGCATTCATAAACTGGCTAAGGTCATGCCTTTCTGGAAGAACGCTCCGTGTCAAGCTCCAGTCTCACACTTCACCTCCGTTTGCTGCTTCTTCGGGAGTTCCACAAGGCCCACTGTTGTTCGCAATCTTCTATAATGATGTGTCGCTTATTCTAGCATCCGGCTATGTGTCGATTTATGCAGACGACTTGAAAATTTATCTTACCATCAAATCTCTTGAGGATTGCCGTCGTTTGCAGAGCTTGCTCGACCAATTCGTGTGTTGGTGTCGCTTGAATAAACTCACCATCAGCATCATTAAGGGTGTGATCATGAGTTTCTATCGAATAAGACAGCCAATTATATTTGCCTACACGATCGATAACTTCATTTTGGAGAGAGTCAGTCAGGTCAACGACACGAGAACGAGTCAGGGGGGTCTTCGTAGCCTAATTGGTTGCGTGTCCGCTACTAAGCGAACAATCATGAGCTCATAACTCAGGGCCCCTCAACTGACCATCTTAGTGTGTTTTTCTAGCTACTATGTCCACGCAACAATCATCATGTGTCGGTAATCCCAGTCCCTTACCGCTCACATTTTCGGTCTGCTGCATCGGTAATTGGCGCTATTAATAACGCAACGAAGGAAGCCTCATATCAACAGTCCCGCTGTGAACAGGACAACTGTGAACATTCGAACAAAAAGTCACAGAAGGGTTGTGTCTGAGCACGACCGCATAGTTGACGTAGGATTCCGTTAGGCAATCTGTTCATTTTGGATATGTTTGAAGAATTAAACTCTTTGATAATGATTTGGTGGCCCTGAAAAGGGTCGTTTTGTTTGGAAAACTACACCTACACCACCTCCAATAAGTTGTCGAATATGTCGATAAACTCAATAATTTGGGTGTTATATTTACATCTAATTTGGCAGGGGATGTTTTCATCAATTCTCAATGTGGTAAGATCTACGGCGCCTTAAAACGTTTGAGTGACTAGGCATTTGGAAACATCCACGAAAATAAAATTATTAAAGTCGCTGATTCTTCCTCATTTTTCGTATGGAGATTTCATTTACACTAATACTTCTGCGGCCGCACTCAACAGACTAAGAGTTGCTTTGAATTTATGTGTAAGATATGTCTACAATTTATTGAGATATTCCAGTGTTTCACACTTACATAGCACTTGATTAGGATGTATTTTCACCAAATTTGATATGTATAAACTTTTTCAAAATTGTTAAAAGTTGCATGCCACAGTACCTATCCGAACAACTTCAGTTTATGAGAAACACGAGAACCATGAGTTTTTTAATTCCACAGCATTCATCTGTTTACTATGGGCAATCAATGTTAGTGAGAGGTGTTATATATTGGAATCGCTTATCACCTGCTCTTGAATCGTCTATAACTATTTCTAGCTTCAAAAGGGGTCTACTCGGGGGACTTGATAAAATATTTACTTGTATTAAATTCAAAATTCAGGAATTTGTTATGATAGTTTGAATGATATGTTAATTTTGACGTAGGATTACGTGAATTGAAAATTTAAAATCGAGCACATCGTGAGAATTGTACAATTTCAAACGCTTATTGCTCAGTCATTTCATGATGGATTGATGAAATTTTTGCTTCAATCGATTTCGACACTCCATAACTATTTTTTAAATTGAACAAAATAATATATGTCATGAAACTAACTATTGAACAATTGGAAAATCTCAACCCCTATCCTAACGGAAATACCCACTTCTGATTGGTCGAAATTGACGACACATGCGGCGGGTCCCTAACAGAGACATCAAAACCAAGCAGCCTGGGGAAAATCGACATTGCAAGTATATGAAAGTCGGGGGCATTTTTATATTGCAAGTTAGGTGAGTGATATGATTAATTCTAGCAAATAAAATTCAAATTTGGAACTTAAATGTTAGTTGCTTTCATATCAATGACCGATCGTGTATTGTGAAAAATTTAGCCCAAGTGTAAGAGTAAAATTGTATATGGTTGCAGTTGTGTAAAAAATGACTTGATGTATGAAAAGAATTTTTTCAATTTTCATAAATAATCACACCAAGGTGTGTTCCCGCTCGAGAACGGGTCGTTTGGTTTAAGCTGTCTGTTTTGTTGTGTTCATTTTCACCCAAGGAAAGTTTATACGGCGAGAAAAATTGGAAAAGTTAAGAAACATTGGAAAAAGTGACTGCTCTACTTATAGTATTAGGTGTTGTTAGTCCAATTAAAATTCGCATTGGGTTGAATAAACACTCAGAAAGTAAAAATTATAAAAAAAATAATAAAAAATCCTCCTCCATTTCAAATACATTTTCTTTATATTAAAGTAACAAGTTTTTACTGATGAGAAAAATTGATAATTGTGTTCGGTATTGGTAATTATAATATATTACATTGGTGAGTTTTTTTTTCTTTATTTCATCCATACATAACACAGGAGGCATCTCGTCTAGGATCAAACGAGGTCGGTTTTCATCATATCTCGTTCCACTTCGGTATCTTTTATCTGATACGCACTATCCAACGACTGTTTACCATCCTTCTATCATCATCACTCGGTAAACACTGATGGGGTGAACAACCAATACCCAACAACCATACATAGCCTAACGGAATGCTACGTTAACTATGCGGTCGTGTCTCGAACACAACCCTACTGTGGCTTTTTTATCAGAATATCCCACCACAGTTTAACGTTGATGAAAAGGTTTTTTTTCCCTTAAGTTACATAAATAAAAATCAAAAATCAAATCAAATCAAATTCAAATTTTATTTGCTACAATTAATCGTGTCACTCACCTCACTCGCAATATAAAAAAATGTATCCCACTTTCATATATTTGCAATGCCGATTTCCCCCGGGCACCTTGGTTTTGATGTCTTTGTTAGGGAACACATTTCGATGGGAACAAAAGTACTTTCAGGTAGCTTGGTTTTGATGCCCCCAGGCAGCTTGGTTTTGATGTCTCTGTTAGGGACCCGCCGCATGTGTCGTCAATTTTAACCAATCAGAAGTGGGTATTTCCGTTAGGATAGAGGTTGATATTTTTCAATTGTTCGACAGTTAATTTTATGATATATATTGTTTTCTTCAATATAAAATTTTTTTATGGAGTGCCGAAATCGATTGACGCAAAAATTTCATCAATCCATCATGAAATGACTGAGCAATAAGCGTTTGAAATTGGACAATTTTCACGATGTACTCGATTTTCGATTTTTAATTTGTACCCCAATATGTTTCCAAAAGACGTAATCCTACGTCAATAGCAATATTCTTACGCCGAAAAACGGCGACATGTGTTGTGCATCGATAGAATAGGAATTCTCTTGAGCCTAAACGGCTACTGTGTTATAAAACAATACTGATAAAACAATTAGAGGCTAATGAACTGCAAAGTTTAAAGCCTCTTAAAAACAAAGAAAGAAAGAAAAGATAAAACAAATGTTTATCGATAGATAGCGATACTCTTACGCCTCAATATGGTAACAGTGTAATATACAACAAAACTGATCTTAAAATAAAAAATGTACACGAATAAATTTGGCTCTGTTAGAGCTGAATTGCTAAATGAGCCTAATAAAATAAACTGTTGGGATAAAAAAAACGACTTGGGCTTACTTCTCGCGACTCTAAACTCACCTTCGACGCACACCGTTCTGCGCTGATCACTAGATCCAATCGTCAGCTTGGGTTCATCCTGAGAATTTCTAGGGAATTTACTGATCCTTACTGCCTGAAATCACTGAAATACTGCTCTCTTGTTCGGCCAATTCTGGAAACAGCATCTGTAGTATGGAACCCTCATCATGTGGAGCATCAGGATTGAACGAATTCAGAAATGGTTCATTCGTAGAGCACTCAGGTAATCTGTCTTGGCGTGATCCGCGGAACCTGCCGCCGCCATATACTGCTAGATGTCGAATACTGAATCTAGATACACTTCAGCAACGTGGACGTATTCAACAAGCCACTTTCCAAACTAATTTCTGCTGAAATTGATGCACCTAACTTGCTCGAGAGAGTGAACTTTCGCGCCCCCAGCCGAGTCCTACGATCCTCGTATTTGTTGCAATTCCAAGTTGCAAGAACTCCAATGTGCTCAATGCCATCTTTTAGTGTTATTTCGACTATTTAGAACTATTTTTAATTATTCATTAAGACTAAGTTGTTGAATGAACTTTTAACTAAACAAATAAACAAATATACAAATAAACATAAAATCAGGATTACAAGCGTGTCGTGAAAGCGTTTAAGCGGAATCCCAATGCTTCGGTCAGGGATGTGGCCAAACATTTAAATCTGTCCAAGTTTCATTTAGAGAGCCATGGAGGGGCGGAAGGGACTGCATAAGTACTAAGTGCGGATTGCTCCAAATCATTACGAACGGAAAAATATGTCGGGAAAGTGACTACCGGGACTGTAAACGGGCAGATCTCCCTCAAGGAGTGTCTACAGAAGCGTCTGCTTCCTCTGTTGAAGCAACATGAGGGCCCTACGATCTTCTGGCCAGATCTAGTTTCGTGCTACTATTCAAAGGATGTCCTGGAGCAATACGAAGCCAACGGGGTCACTTTCGTACCTAAGGTCATGAACATGAATCGATTTTACCGCGAGCTTTGTACCGAAACGCACCGAACAGAAATTAACAATGGATCGTCAAGCGTTACAAGAACCTGTAACTGAAAATATTAGTACGTCGACGAAGAAACAATAGATTAACAGACCATTAACACAGAATTGTCAAACACTCACTCACACAAACAAATACGAAAAGATCTGATGAAGAACATGTAAACACTTAGAGCAATCAACAAATCACGAAGGAACACATTGAACGTGAAATCGAATGCTATGAAGTTAAAATGAAGTTAAAATAAAAATTACATCAATTTTCGTTAGACAGAATTATTCATGAACTAAAAATGAATTACATATCAGAATGAAACAAAAATTACAGCTTAAAAGCAACTCAAAATAACCTCGAAACGAGTTTGCTAAACGATGGTCCGAGGTCTTGTCAAATGTGCCAACAAGCTTTGTTGGATGAATTACATATTTTCCCGTTCTTCGAAGAATACGAGTTCACCGTGATTAGAATAGGTCAGCCACAGTGTGTATTGTGCACTACATCTCCCATGAAAGAGGGCCAAATCAGAGAACAAAATGTTAACATTAGGAACTATTTTGGCAGCGAATGGATTTTGTACCAATCGTTGTGGAATTTCTTTAATCATTGCCATGTTATGCTACAAACAAAAATTTCCTGTTCCGTTGATGGTTTATATTGATAAGAATTGGGAACAGTTTCATTTTTCCATATATTTATTGTGTGAATGTGTGTGTGCTTTCTTACCCAAGTAACTATTGCAGCGACAAAGCACAATATTCATACACTCTGTCCAACTTCTATAAGACCAGGTGATGATCTTGCAGCTTTGTGTCATTGCAAATAAACAATGCCTCAATTTATATTCTAGTGTATTGATATTGGTGACTATCATACACTACATGATTTTCATATGTGTGCAAGCGCTGGGCGTAAACAAACATTTTTGTATTTTTCAAGTGTCAAAATTGTATAAGATCTGTTTCATTTCCAGTTATTTAAGTTGTTCTGATCAATAAATCTGGAAAATGCCGGAGGGAAAAGTGCTCACGGAGAGAGAATAAAGACAAATTTTAAAAAACAAGAAAATTCATAACGCGAAAAGCTTCTAGGGTTAGTACTTGTAACATTTGTTACGCATCACTTAACGCATCCGGTTCGACATGGATTCCACCAGTTTTTGGCACGTGATTACCGGGATGGCGCACCAACAAGCTTGGTTCCTATCCCACAGTTGCTGCTTATTCCTCGACTTCTCCATGTACATCGACCTTTTCACGATCTCCCATAGGTTCTCTATAGGGTTCAGATCCGGTGACTGTACTGGCCACTCCATGACGTCGACTTTGTTATCCTGGACCCACTTTTTGACGGACTTGGCGGTGTGCTTCGGATCTTTATCCTGCATGAACTGCCATTTCAAGGTCATCCCCCACTCGGCGTGTGGCAGCATAACATCCCTTAGGATTTGGGCGTGCTAAGAGAAGCACCCCCACACCATAATGCTCCCTCTTCCATGCTTGAATGTCTTCGTGGTATACTGTGGCATGTAAATGCAGCCTATTGGGCGATGGACCCAAGTTTTTCTGTCCGGGCCGATGAGTTTTTTACCTCCGTCTCATCCGAACACAGTGGGGCTGATTCTCGAATACACTTCACGGTGAAAACTAAATGCACGGCACGCCATTGAACTACTTTCCATGAGTTATTGAAGCGTCATAGATAATAATGGGTTTTCAGGCAGAATGAGCACTTTTCAAATAAAAATTATCAATGAAAATTAAGTTCTCCGTTTCAAATTAGTGTGCAATATGAATGGAAAACTTTGTTTTCTTCATGTGGTAAAATAATCCTAAACAAACATTTCATCTGAAGATAATTTGTTCTTATAATGATAAGTTTTAGTGGGAAAATATTATCGTATCCAGATGTCGACACCGTACCGTTGTCATCGCAGATACATTTCATTTCGTTTTCACCGTGAAGTGTATTCGAGAATCAGGCCCAGTATATTTCGCCATCGTTTTTCCTTCTCCGGACCGATCCAATCGAAGTGGTCTTTTGCGAACTTCAGTCGCACTTTCAGATGCTTCGGCGTCAGCATCGGGACCTTCCAGGGGCTCTCATCGCCTAGCCCCTGCTTCACCAGCCGCCGCTGAACTGTCCGGGAACTCACGGACAAGTTTAGTTCGTTCCGGATTTTTTTTTTGAGGCCTTGAAGGATTCTTTTATGGAGGCTCGCTGTATGGCAGAGTTATCCTTTGCGGTCGTTTTCCTTGGGCGTCTAGTCGGTTCGGATTTTTTTGCGAACACGAAGGTTTTTGATCGTCTCAAGTACTGAGCGCTAGAAATTGGACAATTTACGCCAGGGTTCCTCAAAGTGGTCGATTTCGGTTTCCAAGGGGTCGACACAAACGAAAATTGATTTTGGGGGTCGACGAAGTCTAAAATACAAATGAAAAACAAATTTCTGCATAATTCCAAAACTAATCAAGAGAATGGAGCCAAATTTGTCATGCGAATGTTTTAGGGGACATGAAACGTTTCCATGGTGACCAGAAACTCTGAGGAGAGGGCTGCCATACAAATGAAACTCAAATTTCTGCATAACTCGAGAATTGATCAAGCAAATGGAACCAAATTTTGCATGTGGAGGTTTTAGGGTGCAATAAATGTTTTTACGGTGGTTAGACACTCCACCTACCTCTCTAAGGGGGAGCTGCCATACGAATGAAACGCAAATTTCTGCATATCTCGAGAATTAATCAAGCAATTGAAACCAAATTCGGCATGCGGATGTTTTAGGGTGCAATAAATGTTTTTTACGGTGTTTAGACACTCCACCTACCTCTCTAAGGGGGAGCTGCCATACAAAATTAAACGAGGTCGATTAGAGGATCAATCAATGAACAGTTCTGCGATTGGACCCATGAACTTGCTCATAGTATGGCAACATGAATGTTTGAAAGTATTGATAACAAAAAACAAATTTTGGGCGGGACGAAGTTTGCCGGGTCAGCTAGTTTTCTATACAATAGTAAATATATCCAAGTTTATCAATGAGTAGACTCGTGAGCATATCTAAAACATTTAGTACATACACTCACAAAAATGCGTAGTAAAATAGCCAACAGATCCTCTCTCCATTTGGGTGAGTCTCCATTACCTGGCATCGGAGCTCTGTTATTAGGGTATGTTCGATATATTAAAGATGAACAAAGAAACCGTTCGAACGCGGTGATTTAATCCTTCAACTTACCAATATTGAACCGGATTTAGATAGATTGGTAGAAAGTCACCAGGTTCATTCACCAAATCAGTTTAATGCAAGGTGCGGGTACTTTTGTACTCGCATACATTTCTGCACATCAGAACGAGTTTTTTTTTCCCAACATAGATTTCAAAACCGTGCTCCCGTGGCCGAGTGGTTAGCGTCATAACTAACATGCCGGGGGTTCGGGTTCGATTCCCGTTCTGGTCGGGTGAATTTTTCGTCAAAGAAATTTCCTCCGACTTGCACTGTGATCACGCGTATTCTAGAGCTTGCCACTCAGAATGCATTCAAGGCGTGTTATTTGGCATAGAAATCTCAACTAAGTACTAATAAAAATGACGCAAGTAATACTACGTTGAGACGGCGAAGTTCCTCTAGGAACGTTAGTGCCATTGAAGAAGAAGAAGATTTCAAAACCAATGAGCCTGGGGCAAACGGCATTGCGAAATAGATCATCATTACACTCGGGAATATGTACAGACTTCAAAAGCGGTGTGAACACAAGGCTTTGGCTCGGTTATTCGAAGATATCTCTTGATGTCTTCAGCTCACTGCACTTCTACGTATACCGTTTGGCAAAATGTTGATAACAATTTGCTGCGATAACGTCTATAGCGTCGATTGAACAATATGCGTTCAACATACATGTCAAAATTAAAACTGAGTACGTGAAGCTCAATTAATCAAGCAAGTTTGCGGTTCGAGAAGTACGTGCACTTCGGAGATGCAATAAATTCAGAGGGAAATATAAAATACATTGATCATTTAACCATTCTGGCGTTCACATATTTTGGAAGTCCACGAGAGAAAATGAAATGAACAAGGCGACATGCCATACGACTTGCAACGAAGAAAGTAATCTATCACAATGCATGAATAGACCTAAATTGGGATTTGTTCGCGTTTGAATCCGGAAATTGTTTCATTCAATTACTGGTTTAATCAATAATTACACTCAAATTACTGCTAAGCCAACGTTAATCCTACGCCAACCTTGCCATTGTATTTTGACGTAGGATTACGTCTTCCGGGAACATATTTTTATCTTTACTTTGCGATTTTTAAGTTAGTTTCAAGAATTAATTACCTACTTTATTTATAAGTAATTTGTATTCAAAATTATTACACTTGTAATTAACTGAAGTTCATGTATATATTTATTTTGTTGAATTTTAATGAAAAAATAATGAAAATAATGGCTATAGGGGTCTCTAATATCACTTCATTCTGGGAAAGGGGTCTCTTGCCCAAAACAGTTTGAGAACCCATGATTCACGCGAACCGACCGATTGTCCGTTCTTCAATTTGCGCTCCAACATTTCCCGGAAAGACAAAAAATCAAATCACAAATGAACCTTGGTGCGCTTGGTCAGAATTCTAGAGGCTAGTTGCCTCTATATATATCCGAGTGGCATTCATTCATAATAGTTCATTGAAACAAATCTTATCCAACTTAATTGTTTCTGATTTCGCCGAAACGATCTATATTAGGAAATCCGTAAACAGAAGCTGGAAAAGAGTTACAAGGTAATTCAGGGAGCTGTCTTCTTGGATGACCCTAGTGTTCCCAGAGGAACTTTTGCCGTCTCAACGTAGGTATTACTTGCGTCATTTATCTAAGAAGTAGTACTTAGTTGAGATTTATTATGCCGAATAACACGCCTTGATGTATTCTGGATCGGCAAGTGACCACAGGGCGAGTCGGAAAAAAGTCTTTGGCGAAAAAATTATAAAATATAAGTTCCAACACTGAAAAAGTTTCATTTACTTTCGAACCGTTCTGAGCGGGAGTCTGTCGGCTTAAAATGATACTTGATATTTCAGTTTGGAACCAGTTTGCGTAGTAATGGATTGCGACCAGCAAAAATGTAACAGTTCCAATCGGGATAATATGTTAACTGTGATATTTTACGACACATCGAAAATAAGCACAATATATAGGATGTAAGTTTTATCTTGCTAGCACCTTTCTATTACTATCTTATGAGAGCACATCCAATAGTTTCCCGGAACTATGAAATCAATAAAGCGGATTCATTGCCTCCACCTTATGGTCGACCGGCCAGTAAGCACATACATACAATTTACAGCCACATAATTCCCACCAGCGCACCGTTTGCGACAGTTTCTGGAATTTAGTTCCCGCAGACATAATTTTTCACTCCTCCTCATTCTCTTCCTTTTCGATTGCACTCATCTGCTTTGTTTATAGCATAGCGAGAGCTAGACGTGTCCTCGTCTACCTGTCCACAGCCTCCGTTCGGGGTTTTGTTTTCCTGCTCGATTCGTTGTGAATTGCAGCCGGGAGAAGAAGAACAAGATTTCTCCACTAACAAGTGTTGTATAACAAGGTTCCTCTAAGCACACGCACACACTGGAGTCACAGATTGCCAAAGGACTTGCTCTTCGGAGATCGGATTTTTTCCTCTGCTCTCCGCTGGCGTTAGAGCGCTAAGGCTGCGAACCCATTCCCGAGGGTGTGAGATATTTTCTCCGTAAATACTTCGCTCGAACAAAAAGAAAAAAAAATCGTGGACAGTGGACGACGGCGAGCGAGGCCCCGGTTCGGTGGGGGAGGCAAGGAGGTCAAATTTATTGCGCAATAAATTTCCTCTACCTGACAGGAGTCCTGATTCAGCTGACATCACACTGTGCGAAGGCCTATGGAAAAGTCGTAACCAGGCACACATTCGGATGACAGACGGACGGCGGCGCTCCCGAAGATTGGCAATTTTGTGAGATTTGATTTTTTTTGTACCGTTTTTTTCCTCCTCATCATTGTGCTTCGTGTTGTTTGTTTTTTTTTTTCTGGTGCTATTGCCGCTGTTATATCGATATTGCTTAGTTCATATTTTGTGGACCCTACGAGATTTTTTCCTTTTTTTGGTTGAGATCCTTTCGGTTGCCTCGTTATGCTTTCTTTTTATCACTTCCTAGTATGTTGTGGCGCTTGTCATTTAACCTTTTTTTTTGTTCTGTTTACACACACAACGTGTCTATATCTGTACAGATTGTAGATTGTTAATTAAATGAGATATGAATTTATCCGTGAAGAGGATCACCAAGAGGATAATGTTTATATATGTTATTAGACACCGCTTCTGAGGCACGCACCGGGTCGCCGATCACAGCTTTTATCTTAACCTAGATGTTAAATATGCGACACTAGCAGAATAATTAGTGAACCATGATCCGAAACACTGTTTTCAACCGTTTAAAATGCTTCATAAATCGGGCGCAATTTACAGCTAGCGAGAAGCGCTCAGGATTCACCTTTTTCTCAAACTGAACTCACTAAATGATGGTCAGCTGTTGCGACCCTGATGAAACTCACCTAAATACTTTTTCAAATAATCGCCTATTAATAAAATTGGCCCAGGAGCAGAGAACATCGCCAGAAAGTGCTCAGCTTTGGATTCTCAACCGTCAGTCAGCCAAAGACGAAGGGAGAACCCTCGGTGGTTGCACCTGTTTGTAACTAACTTGTAAGCACGCGAAACCCCCGAAGACACATCCAGCCGCCTGTCGTGTTTCCTTTCGTTTTCATTTCTCGGGTTTTTTTTTCTTTCTGTGGCCACAAGCCAACAAACGCTCACAAATTATCTTCCGCACAAACGGAATAATTAGCATCCGTGCAGTTCGGCTCAGCTGTCCGTGTTGAACCCTAAAAAATCCAAAACAAAATTGCTATGGATGGAGTACACCAGGCGGCTTAAACCGCTCGCCGTTTACTCCACGTATTCACACAATTTATGATTTCGGGTAGCAACTTGTTATAATGCAACAACCAATATAATGCACCCGGGTTTGCGACCATTTCGATTCGCTGAGCTGACTTCCGCCAGCGACAATATTAAGATGCACCGATCTTGTTTACGAGCACTTCCGGCCTCGATGACACATCCCGAAGATGGTCAGCTAACGGACCCGAAATATGACAGCTGAAGCGGTGGTCACCTTGCCCACCCTCCTCCCACGGGCCCCTCTCTCCAATCAGCTGAGCCAAGCGGCTTCAGGACGGTGGCGCTAAACTGGTCGACTGATATCAATCTCTAGAATTCTTTTTCTTTCGGTTGCTTCATTTTCAAGGTCGCACTGATGTGCTGAAGCAAACCCGACTCTCCCACGATGCGCCGAGGCATCCAATTATCAACCCGTAGAACCCACTCTGACTCCAGAGAGCTCTCATCGACGCCGTCATCTTTATCTTTCTACCCCAAACGATGGAACGATGAAATATGGCAAATAACTGTGATTATGACGTTATGGATAGGTGGTCGTTAAACAGAATCGATTTTTATTTCCGTTCCCATCTCCGTTCTAGTCCTGGTCCGGCTCCGGGGACGATTGTTGTGACTGAGAACGGTGGCGGAAAGAGCGGTTGGTTGTTTTTCGTTAATTTAGTCTGGATGACGTCTACTTTTCAAATTTGTAACGGGGGGCTAATTAGTTTGGATTGGCCCATTGGTCCCTCAGGGCGATGCTGACGATTACATTTACAATCAATATTTTTGACGTCTGTTTGGGCGGCTCGAATAATTTGTGCAGACTAATTATTCTAAACTAACTGTCATGAATCCCATGTGATTTTCACTAATGATTGTCGAATTTCATGCCAACTCGTCTTAGGAGTTGATAGCTCCATTTTAGATAGCAGTGCAACGTTGTGGATGTATAGACATTGGTCATTTAACAGGGTGTCGACTACTTTGAAAATCTTGGAAAATCAAGGAATTCAAACAATGTAGAGGAAAATCAGGGAATATAAGGGAATTTCGTCACCAATCTGAAAAAAATGAAAATCCGACAATTAGAATTTTGATTGTTGCAGTAATTATTTTTTTTGATTAAATCAAATGCTGAAAAGATTTAGCTAGGACGTGATAAAATGATGAAACTTTGTGAGCTATACTTTGAGGTTGGTTTCGTCGAGTCTTTGAACAAGGTAATCTTGGAGGATGCAGATGGATCTGAATGTGTGTCGATGGACGATACCAACGTGAATTGGTCATATTAAGCAAATGGAGAAGAAAAACTCTTGAATTTGGGTAGCCTCGGATTGCATATTTTACACGGTTCATCAATGGATTCTTGGATTCAAACAAAATAGGTGGGTTATGTCTATGATATAACCGCATGGTTGACGTGGGACTATCTTAGCTTAGCAATCACTTGTTTGAATTGATTAAATTCTTGATTGAATGAAACAATTTCCGAATTCAGTTGAATTCAATATATTTGCTTTGAGATTGAACATGTAAGGTCAATTCATGCATTGTGATAGATTATGTTCTTCGTTACAAGTAAATTAAAAGACAGTCCTTTTACGTTTGGTATGATGCCTAGGACAAAATATGTGAACGGAAGGATAATCGAACGATTATTTTATTTCACATTTCCCTCTGAAGTTTGCATCTCTCAAGTGTACGTATTTCTCGAACAGCGAATTTGCTTGGAACCAGAAAGTTAATTCGCCTCTAGTATCTGCACGATTTTTCCAGGTTCCTAAGTTTAGAAGACCGTGTTAGGGAAACACATAGGCAAGCGAGTACAAAAGTATTTGCAGTTTGCATTTATTTGCAAAGCCGATTTCCCCAGAAACCTCGGATTTGAAGTCTGTGTTAGGCAAACACATTTCAGTCGAAACAAAAATGCTCCCTACTTGCGTGTATTTGAAATGCCGATTTTCCCAGATACCTTGATTCTGAAGTCTGTGTTGGGGAAACACATTTCAGTTGAAACAAAAATACCCCCGACTTACAGTAATTTGCAATGCTAATTTCCCCATGCTCCGTGGATTTGAAGTCTGTGCTAGGGTAACACATTTCAGTCGGAACAAAAATACCCCCGACTTGCATGAGTTTGCAATGGCAATTTCCCGACGCTCCATGTATTTCAAGTCTGTGTTAGGGAACACAATTCTGTGAGAACGAAAACTCCCTCACTTTCATGTATTTTCAATGTAAATTTCCCCAAGGCTGCTCAGTTTTGATGGCTGTGTTGGGGAAACCGTAAATCGGACCAATCGAAACGAGGCAGTTTGGGCGTTGAGATAACGCTTAACATTTTACAGTTATTCAATTGTTTATCTAATGAAAAATAACATTTTATTAATTGCAATAGACGCGTAGAAATATTCCCTATCAATTGATGCAAACATCTTTCCGATCCAGTATGAAATGTTCGAGTTATAAGCATTCGGAATCTTTCATTTTTTTCCTGCATGTTCTGTGTTTAGGTTTTCATTTTACCCCCATATATTCCGGTTAGACGTAGTCCCACGTTAAAACTCGCCATCATTTTACGGCAATCAAATCTTGAAATTTAGTCTGGGATGCGAAGCACTGGCTTTAAAGCTTATGAAGTATTCATATATCCTTGATCTTTCCCTCATTGGTTCCAAATGATTCGAACAAAAATTTTTTTTTTCAGATCACCTTGAAAAAAACATGTTTTGAGAATTGAAATTCGTTTTTCTCAAAAAGGTTTTTTTTTAATTCTCAAAAAATATATATGAAAAGCCCTCGTTGGCCCTAATTTTGTGTAAAATCAAGATAGCGATATGTTATATTCGATAAAATTTTAGATCTTTTCAAAAAACGCACTATTGCGGAAGACGTTAACTTTTTATTATTTATAGTTTCTGGAATACAGGTTGGACTCGATTATTCGGAGTATTGATTATTTTTTCACTCCGGATAATCGACTCAAAAAAAAAATTTTTTTTTATTCGTTGTTTGCATGTATTTTTTTGTTTTTTGAATATAAAAGAGGAATTTGATTTTTGATTCATCCCCTTTAAGTCAGAAAACACCTTTCTCACATGAAAAAAATAAATTAATCCAGATTCTCTCAGGAGGTGATAGGCGATCACATTTGATGAAAAAAATCCTTCTACGCATATGTTCGAATTTCAACAATGACAGAGTTATAGAACTTTTTTTCTGTTTCGGACTCTGTTGCTTCAAACTGGCTCTACATTAAAAAGTACGCTACATAAGACAATTCTGTTGCCTTTATTTGAAAGATGAGAAAATTTGGTATAGGATATAGTAGCGGAATATCCAAATTAGTGTATTTTAATAACATTTTGGAAGTGAAAAACTTAAAATTTTGGAAGGAATCCCTTGTGATTCCAATCCCCAAAGTTAATGGGACGGATAAAGCCGAAGAGTACCGCCCTATTAACATGCTGCACATATTAGAGAAACTGGTAGAACTTGTTGTGAAAGGTCAGCTGATACATTTTATAGATAATAACAGTTTGCTAATTCCAGAACAGTCGGGATATCGAGAGGGACACTCTTGTGAAACCGCGCTGAATCTGGTATTAGCAAAATGGAAAGAGAATATCGAGGCGAAAGAGACTATATTTGCGGTATTTCTGGATCTTAAACGCGCTTTTGAAACAATTTCTAGGCCCTTATTGTTACAAACACTGAAGCGCATTGGAATTGTAGGGATGGCGTACAAATGGTTTGAAAGCTATTTGTGCGATAGAACTCAAAAGACTCGTTTCAACGATTCTGTTTCCGATCCCATTGGCAACTCACTCGGGGTGCCACAGGGAAGTGTTTTAGGGCCCATTTTGTTTATTTTATACATAAATGATCTGCGACGAATTTTACGATACTGTGACATTAATTTGTTCGCGGATGATACTGTCCTGTTCATCGCAGCTAAGGATATAAAAGAAACCGCGGAACACATAGACGAAGATTTGCATTCTCTGGCTCAGTGGCTTAAATTTAAACAATTAAAGTTAAATGTTGGCAAAACAAAATACATGCTCATTTCTGCAGCAAACTCCAGTATTGACGTAAATTTTGAAATAGATGGTGAGACATTAGAACGCGTGAAAGAAATCAAATACTTAGGAGTTATTATTGATGACACGTTAACTTTCAAGTCTCACATCAATAATGTCATCAAAAAGATTGCCAAGAAGTACGGCGTTTTGTGTCGTTTGAAGAAAGAGTTGACAATAAACAGTAAAATTAAATTGTATAAATCATTGATTTCACCGCACATAGATTTTTGCTCGTCGATCCTCTTCCTTGCAAATAATACACAATTAACGAGATTGCAGCGTTTACAAAATAAAGTAATGCGTTTGATTTTAAGATGTAGTAGATACACTTCCTCCAGTTTGATGTTGGACGCGCTACAGTGGCTATCTGTGAAGCAGAGAATTTATTACATGACAATGGTGTTCATCTTCAAAATTTTGAACGATATGCTGCCTCGATATTTGTGTGATCGAATTGAAAGAGGAAGTGATGTTCATAGATACAATACAAGAAACGCGAATGATGCAAGAACACCCAACTTTATGTTTAGTAGGTCGCAGAACTCGTTGTTATATAAAGGTATAAATTTCTTCAATTCGATGCCCAGAGAAATTAAACGTGCGGCAACAATGGCAGAGTTCAAGAAAATGTGTATTTCACACGTAAAATCTGTTTTGTAAACAGGTTTTATAATTTTTCCTAAATCATTCATTTATGTTTGCAATTGATAAAAATTAATAAAATTTATTTACAGGTTAAACTACCATGTTCGTACTGATGATGATGATTTTTTTTTTTTGTTTTGTTTATGTATATTGTAAAAAAAAAAGTAATAAGCGTTGTCTACGAGAGTTTGAGCCTCGCGCGCGTTTGGTCGGCCTGGACTATGTTAATGGAACACTGGCAGAACACTGATATATAATGAAATTTTTATGTGGGTCTGAAGTGGAAACTGGAATGGGGATAGCTCATTCAGAATTGTCGTAAACTATCTTATCATAAGATGGTTATATCGAGTATTTGTGAATGTGGCAGATCTCTATCATGTTCTAAGTAGACACTTTTAGATATTGGGTTCGATTCCCAATCTGTCAAGGATCTTCCCGGGTTGGAAATTTTCTTGACATGCCTTAAAAAAACTTTGGGTCTGAAGTTGGGATTATCATTATGATAATGTCGATAAGGATAGGACCATTGTTTTTCTTTTAAAGTTTTTGCCTATTTATGATGTTCGATTAATAGAAATTCATGCCTGCAACAGAGTCAGTTCGCTGTTTTGTTTTATAATACTGATATCTTAATTTGGTTGAATATAAATATTATCTATTAGATAAATCGGCCAGTTCAAACCTTTGTAGGGGTATGAGGTGGGTCATCATCATCAAAAGTTTATAATTTTTAATGTGTTATTATTTCTTTTATCCTAAAAATTGTACTAATTGGATTGTTCTATCAATTAAATTGAAGTTCTTTAACCGCTCTACAATTTGTTCTTTGACACCCAAATTCTATCATTATTAATTTGGCTGCAATATCTATATAAAGAATTCCTGGTAAAAAATCAAGCAAAATCTCCAAAAATCACTATTTTTACCCCACTGTACATGTAATAGCCACTCAAATTTCACCTTAACGTTGAAAGGTTACATTTCTTCTTGAAATAAGTGAAAAATAAGTATTTGAAATATAAAAAAAAAAAATTTTCCAAACTGTATATAATCGAGTCCAAAATTGTATATAATCGAATCACATATAATCGAGTCTTACCTGTATCAAATGAAAGGGATTGACTAGTAGAACACAGTTATTTATTAAAAATGCAAATCCAAAATGGCCGCTACCACAAAGTGGCGCCAAACATATATTTTTTTTTCAAAACCACATCAATATGGGTATCAAATGGAAGTGCTCGACTAGTAGAACATAGCAGATCATGAAAAATTCAAATCCAAGATGGCCACAGTCCGCAAATAACTGATTACTTTTTAATGGTTTCACTCAGCTTGCCCTGTTTGTATGTATGTTTGAGTGTTTGTAGGATTGCCCCACATTAATTGAAATTTGACCCCGTTCCTGACCACTGATTGTTCTGAAATTTGGAACATACCTTCAATTATACTGCCATTATAAAACTGCTTGAAAATTCAATTTGGTCGCCCCTAAAAATGGCTGAATGGCTTGACTTGGAGAACAGACTACATTATGAACAACATAAATTCGAAAAGGTAACCGCCACTAAATAGTCGACTATGTCTTTTTTGCATTCCCCTCAATAACGGGCGATAAATAAAAAATGAGAATTTTTTCAATACCTTTCAGTAACTCAAATAAAGAGCGTAAAATTTTCTTTCTCCAAGAAAATTGCGCTTTGGGCTCCCTAGTTTTGTTTTGCTAGTTTGAATTTAGTCAAAGCAAAGATGGCGTCGAAACAGCACGTGCTCCGCGAACGCATTGTACGGTTCTACGAAACGCATTTCCAGCAAGGAAAAAAGTTCACGGTGGCACATTTTAAGGAAGAAAATGTACCTGTCAGTACGGTATATCGTATCCTGGTTTCCCTGAACGTAGAGCGGAAGGTCGGAAGTGGTCGTCCGGTGACGATAATGACGAAGCGGAGGAAGACATCGTTAAAGAAGCTGTTTGACAACAAGGACGCAACCAGCCTGCGTGACACCGGTCGGAAATATGGCTGCTCCCACGTATTGATCCATCGGACTCAAGATGGAAGGAATCGTCTGCAGGAAGAAGACGAGGTCGCCGGAGTACACGGAGGAGCAGATTGAGACGGTTAAATCACAGTGTCGGTGGATGACCAAAAAATACCGCGGGACGTCTTTCGTTCTGGACGACGAAAGCTATTTTCCGCTGTCCAAAACGCATATTCCAGGAAATGATAATTACTACTCCAGCGACAAGTCATCCACACCGCCTGAAGTGAAATACAAGTTCAAGTACAAGTTTGAAAAAAAGGTTATGTTGTACATCGCCATTTTCGACCGGGTCATTTCAAAGCCTTGGTTTAAGCCGAGCGGTCTGGCAATCAACCAACAAATCTATCGAGAAGAGTGCCTCGATAAAATCCTGCTGCCGTTCTTGAACGAGCATCACGCGGATGGGAAGTACGTCTTCTGGCCGGACAAGGCGTCTTCCCATTACGCCAAGAAGACGCTGGCGTATCTTGAGGAGAAAAAGATACCGAAAGATCGTAACCCAACAAACTTGCCCCAGTGCCGCCAAATAGAGGATTTTTTTGGCTCACTCAGTGCCATAGTGTATAAAAACAATTGGAGGGCCAAGGACACGAAGCAACTGACTACAAGAATCCGGAATTGTATCCGGAAAATGGATGTAAGTGCCGTACAACGTTCTTGTGAGAGCATCGCGACAAAGTTGCGTCGAACAGCAGACCACGGCCCTTACTCAAACATTCACTGACATTTTTTGAAGAAAATGCATTATGTTATTAATAAAAAATACTGAAATCGATGAAAAAAAAAATTTTTTATATGTGATTGAAAAAATTCTCATTCTTTATTTAACACCCGTTATTTTGATCAAACATTGTTTTATGATGGGAAAAACTCTTGAACAATCAACGCAGTGGTTAACGAAATGTTATTCCACTTCTGCTCCTTCGAGAACAATAGTTCATCGGCGGTTTAGTGAAGTTACCGCAGATGCACCTCGCTCTGGAAGATCAAAAGAGACTACGGATCCAGAATTTGTGAAACAACTGCATCGACTCGTCTTAAACGATCGTAAAGTGAAGTTACGCGAGTTAGCTGAGGGTTAAATTTTTCACGACATTTTGGACATGAAAAAGCTATTCGTACGATGGGTGCCACGTTTGCTGATCGTTGACCAGAAACAGCGGCGCCTTGATGATTCAACAGCCGGTTTGGCGTTGTTAAAGCGTAATCGAGAGGACGTTTTCCGATGTTTTGTGACAATGAATGAAACTTGGATCCATTACCACACTCCTGAGTTTGATAGGCAGTTTGCAGAGTGGCTGACAAACCACGAAAACCGTTCAAAGCAGCCAAGACACCAACGATCGATTGGGATGTGCATGGCATAATCTTCATCGATTACCTGCAGAAGTTAAAAACAATTACCGGAGAGTACTATGAATCGTTATTGGACAAACTGAACGACGAAATAAAGAAAAAATGGCCCTAAATGGCGAAGAAAAAAGTTCTGTGCCATCACGACAACTTACCGTCGCATACTTCCTCAAAAGCGATAGCCAATTTGGACTAATAACGATTCCAATTGGTTGCTTACCCATCATATTCTCCAGACTTGACCCCCAGCGACTACTATATGTTTCCATACCTCAAGCGTTGGCTCCAGGGAAAGAGATGCATACCGAATGAGGAAGTCATCGCAGAAACTGAGGCATATTCCAAAGACTTCGACGTTTCGTACTACAGAAAGGGAATCGAAATGTTAGAAACCCTCTATACCAAGTGTATTGCCCTCAAATGAATCTATGTTGACAATACAGCTGTGATAAAAAAAACGATTGTTTTCATTAAAAATCCCGGGACTTTTCAGCCCATGTAATACACCTGAAAACATTACATCAAAACAAATGGTAACATTGGGTTTCATAGTGAAGTAAACATGAGATGGGTACATATATGTACAATTCAGACGCTGTCAAAATGTAGGTCGTTTAGACGCTATCTAAAAAAAATTTAAAAAAAAGAGATTTTCCCACATCTCTTTCTCTCTGAATAAGAATTTTCGGTGAAAAGGAAAGCCAAAAATTTCAACATTGCACAACTCATCGAAAACCAGATTGAATAACTGAATACTAATCTCGCAGCTGTGTGCTCCGCCAAAGTGCTACCCCTACACGGAGCACTGCGCCGAAAAGTATGCACATCGCGCTCGTATAATCGAAGAGCAGTATGAATTTCATGTCGTCTAAAGACGACGCTCGTACACACAGCTCGTCGCGCGGATGTCGACGCTCGTAACGAAAGGGTTAAATGGCGAAGGAACTTCGTCGTCTCAACGTAGTATTGCTTGCGTCATTTTCATTGGTACTTAATTGATTCCCCTATGCCAAATAACACACCTTGAATGCATTCTGAGTGGCAAGCTCTAGAATACGCGTGGCCACAGTGCAAAGCGGAAGAAATTTCTTTAACGAAAAATTCCCCCGACCAGAACGAGAATCGAACCCGAACCCCCGGCATGTTAGGTTTGACGCTAACCTCTCGCCCACGGGAGCACAAAATGTTAATATTATTTGGTTACAAATGTTAATATTATTTGACATGAAATATTCAACCAAAAATTTGCCTCCAACATCAATGTCGCTGCTACACCAGATTGCATGACGGGCGTTGGCGTCACATCCTATGATGAACTGTTTGTTATTTAATTTGCAGTTTTGGATCAGCGCAGCAACTTCAAATGGAGGAACTTCAACGTTGTCTCTTGGGAGATAAGTCGAAGCCTTAGAATTTAATTGCGATCCTAAACGCTACCCACATATTTTTGCCTAACCTGTCTTACGTGTTTAATTTTCACCAAAATGATCATATTAACACATCAGATGTTTCGAATCCAGTGTCAAAGTTTGATGTGAGATATAGAAACGTCTGAATCAACAATAATCAGCAATATTTGCAAAAAGATCAGAACAAAGTCATACAAGACTTTCAATTTCATCGAAGCCGAGAATACTTGTATTACCTGCCAGTCGTCGAAATAAGTGTTAAATTCCTATCCGGATACTTTCATTAACCTGAATATCTTAACCCACAACCGAACCCACGGCAACGGTAGCGTGTCTGTCGGGCACGGAACGAAACAATTCAAGCTGCACGTAAGGTCGACACTTCACCTCAGTTTCGATCCCTCGTGCCAACATTCGCATTTTCCGTTCGGCAGAGAAAAATGAAAGCACCTCAATTGGGAACCGTTTTCCCATATCACCGAGAAAGCTCCAAACTCAGCCCACTCAAACAACACCCGTCGCCCCCCTCGCTTGTGCCGGCCGCTTGCGCACCGCAGGCGACAAGAACAGAACTGTTTATAAATAGCTGTAACTTGTCTTCAGCACATTTATATACGAATTAACCAAAACATTAGTCAATCCAACAATCCCGCGAACCCCCCGCCACGCACACGATCTGCCCCAGTGACTTCTTCAGGGGTATCGTTGTTTCAGACACGCCACACATAGCAGAAACAATATCTTACATGATACCAAACGAGCAGAAGGAACACAATGATGACAACGATACGGGCTTCGTTCGGGGTTCCGCCCTCGTTGTCTCCGAAGTCCGGGGTTGCTGCGGGATCCCAGCCAGCGGTAGCTTCCTCTTGGAGATCGTTTTTCTTGTCCCCATCGGTTCTATCGCAGCACGTGCATCGAAAAAGGATAGCATTATCGGACCATAGGCTCTCCTCGCTTGCGGACCCCAGAAAAGGGGTTCACTCTACCGTGCACACACATGGCGAGGTTTTTGTCTCCAGCGATTTATTTTGGAAAGATCATTAAGCAACTGATTTATTATCGGTCACCGAAAAAAAAGTCTTTTCTCTCTATGTTGTTGCCATTGTGAGTCTGCCTAATAAAATGAAGAGGCTTCTGTCTCTTCCGTAGTCCCCGAAGAAACTCACACGCTTTTCTGGAATCTCTCGTGTGTTTTTTTTTTTTATTATTATTATTTTCATTCTGTCTGCCTTATATTTTGGCCTGGCTGTCCTCTTGACACGTTCGGAAAGCCACTGTTGCTGCTGCTGCCTCTGGAAGAAGCAAACGCAGCAACAACGTTACGAACAGGTAACTCCGGGCCGGTCGTATTCGTTTCTGGGAAAAAGCGCCGATCGAAGGTAGACGCTGTATTTATATTTTTCTGAGGGGAAATATATGAAAACAAACAACAAAGAATAATATTCAAAGTATAGTAGAGAGAAATTTTTAATTTATATCATCGCTACCGAAACGGTTGTTACCGGGGCTTTGTGGGGCAAAATAGGGAGGAGTGCAGATGGAGAGACAACTTTCTCATTAGTGGCGAGAATGAGAGCGGAGATTGATGGGCTCTAGCAGCAGCAGCTGTGCAGACGTGGGTGCTCGATCGGTATGCAAGAATATTCGGACTGTGGGTCAAAGTGATTGAATTGGTTTCTCCGAACATTTTGTAATTCAGTGTAAGATGCGCCTCAAGTTTTTCATATCAATGCGTGAGCAGAAACGAAATCATCTGTTCGAAATAAGTAAACCAAATTACGCTCAGAAGGAAAGGGGTGTAATTGACATGTTCGATTTTATCCTCATCGACTTTCTCTTTTGGTCATAACTTAGCTGCAAACACATTCCCAGCTTATTTGACAATGCGGACCATAGGTCAGAAACCTCGATTATCGGTTTCTATTGCAAAATCAAATTGGAAAATTTTTGCAGCTGAGCTATTCACGAAAGAAAAAGTTGATGAAGAGAAAACGATCACGGCGACGATTGAAGTCCCTTCATTTGAATTTGCTGCGCTGATCTAACACTACAAATTAATCCATCATACCATCATACGGTCTGGGATAGTACACTCTGTTCAACTTATATTCTGCCGCTCTTCGCATGGTTGTCCCCACGTTTGCCATAATAAAATCTGTGTTTTTGGTCTCAAAAAATATTTTTATCTGTTTTTTTTTCTCAGAAAATCTGTATAGAAATCTGTATTAACTCTTTGCGGTCATTTGTCTGCTCTCAGCCACCACAGCAGAGAAGTATACTAATATTTAAATTTATGCAACTTTTTCTAAACAATTTTTTATGTCTTGTGAACTTATTCACGAACCAAAACGGTGCTACTATGAATAATTAATAACGGTACTCACCATAAAGAAAAGTTATCATCCGTGCTCGGGGAAAGGATTAATGGAAAACTCTATGTATTGCGGCACTGTATAGATGTAAAGAGCATTGTTTTGTATGTTCAAACAGAAAGATATAAGGCGAAAGACGACAAACTAATTATTTCGGTGATACATGCGACAGATATCACGCAACAAAAGAATTATCGCAAATATTTTTTAATCATAAACATAAAAACATTGTTTAGTAAATACTTATCATAAGTTTATAAGTTTATAAATAAAGGAATCTTGTTCATCTTACAAAGTTATACATCTTCAAGTAAAAACAATGGCGATCAGTACGACATACATGTCGAAATTTAAGAGCACCGCAAAAGGTTAAATTTATAAGTTCATTTAGCTGACCCGGCTGTCCTACTCAAAATTGATTTATTGATATGGATACTTCTGAAGATTCACACACGAATGAATTTTAAAGTCTAACATTCAATAATAGAAAATAAATATCTATTATTTACAATTACAGGGAAACTTCGATATAACGTACCCTCGTTATAACGTACCCTCGATATAACGTCACTCGATATAACGTACACATTTCCAAAGTGTAAAGGAAAAATTTCTTCAATTTTTTTTTCTGATAGAACAATGAATTATCTGTATTATGATGCTAAAACAAGTTTTGTACCTTCAATCAATCCCGAAATACAGCTAGTTTTGTTATTCCGGATTCCAAATGAATCAAGCATTAATCAACAGTACGAAGGGAAACATCGTGAGAAAGGCTGGCTTCGTCTTCTGATTGAAGTTATTCATTAACTTTACTGAAACAGCAACACAATAATGTATTATAGACTACGTTTGTGAGTACTTGATTATGCTTCGATATAACGTACAATGCGATAAAACGTACAATTTTGAAAGTGAAATGTACGTTATATCGAAGCTTACCTGTAACTCTATCAGATTACCAAGCTCGAGAGCAGTTTCAAATTTCTCAATTTTTTCGGTTTTTTTTTCCTTTTTCTTTCAAAATTAAAAAAAAACAATTTTTCTCACCGTTTCATTGACCTACGAAGGGATCTTGGCTAAATCGGAAAATCTTTACTCGAATTTGATAACCAAATTTTGGCGATTCATTTTCATTTTCCACCTGAAAATCTATTAATATTGAATATTTAACATAAACAATATAACATAACATAAATATCAATGTCGTCAAAATTATTTCCGATTGAATAAATTAACTTATCATTGTAGAACAAATGCGTAAAAATTTCTTTTCGATTTTACTTTTCACTGCAGTACATATGTGCAGCCCATTTTTTTCTAATGTTCCTTTTTTTTAAATATTCATTCTAATTTGGGTGAAGACAGAACAACAATATATAAGCGACTCAAATCTGATCAGCCCTTCTCTTGTGATGATGAGTTATACGTACGTTACGTTTTGAAGCATAATCTGAGCTTTAGTACGAGGGTCACTATTTATATTTCGGGAATTGGCAACACTGATGTCATGTGAGTCCATCTGACGGTTCCATCGTAAAGTACATCGTACATTTTTGACGATATACGTACTCAGAACATTTTGTCATACGGACGCCATATGTTTATTTTATATTTAGTTGAAAGTTTGGTCTCGGCAAAAAAATGGAACTGAATCGTGAACATTTTCGTGCGATGATTTTTTACGACTTTCGACGTGGATTATCACAACAAGAGTGCGTCAATCAACTTAATTTGACTTTTGGCGATGAAGCTCCATCAAAAACCACTGTGTATCGCTGGTATAGTGAATTCAATCGTGGTCGTAGTTCGCTGTCCGACGAGTTTCGTGAAGGTCGTCCAAAATCGACTGTAGTGCCAGAAAACATCGATGCTGTGCACGAAATGATTAAGCAAGATCGTCATGTAACCTATTGTGAGATTGAGGCATCCCTAAGCATTAGTTCCACCAGCATATATGCGATTTTACATGAACACTTAGTTGTGCGAAAATTATGTTCACGTTGGATCCCACATAATTTGACAATCGCTCAAAAAAAAAAGGCTCGTGTCGATTGGAATAAATGCTTTGAAAATTGGTTTAAGCGCATGCAAAAGTGTATCGATCATCGTGGCGAGTACTTTGAAAAACAATAGAAATATATTCGCAGCTTAACTATTTGTTTTTGTTCCTATTCCCGAAATATAAATAGTGACCCTCGTATCATTGGTTGGCATAGTTATTATTGACGATGTAGATGGTATCCACGTAAAAAATCGCATTTACTGTGCTTTAGTAGAAAAAAAGATATACAGTGATATTTATTTATTGTAAAGCTAGTCGATTACACAGACTTTGGCATCTTTTCGCCTTAGATTGAGCATGAGAAAGCAGTATTACACACTACACATGAATGCCAAATAACTCTCATTCAGACTGATTCGAATGGTATAGGAATAAAATTGGTAAGTTGGGAAAAAATATAATTGTGATCAAGCCATTACTAATATTATGGCGGGTTTACATTAGGGAGATCTATAGCTATAGATGGATTTATTCACGTGGAAATAGGTGTAAACGGGTTAGAATAAATATGATACACTTATTCGAGGTACATACAACTTGAATAAATTCAGCATATGTAAACGCTTGTGAATTTACAGATACAGATTCTTGGTTTCAAAAAGACTGAAAAATCTGTATAAATACAGATTATTCTGTAGATATGGTAACCCTGGTTGTTCCATGTTACTTTTTGACAATTTTCACTTTTCTTCATTAACACTAAATCTACCGATGTTTCATGTATACCTATTCCTACCACAGCGGGTCAAGTGACCCTTTATAAATAATTAGTGCACAATGACTCGATTTATATAATTTTGTTGAGAAACGTGGCATACCATGTATATTTCGACATTTTGGGATAACAATTATTAGCAAAATATTGAAATTACAATTTCAATAGCACTGTAGCCTGGAATGGTTACTGTTAGCTCGCTTGGATAGTCAGTAGTAATACAATTAATTCTGTTCATTCACTATTCATTTGCAAACACAACAATATATATATATATATATATATATATATATATATATATATATATATATATATATATATATATATATATATATATATATATATATATATATATATATATATATATATATATATATATATATATATATATATATATATATATATATATATATAAAGCAATAGCAAAAAATGTGTAATGCAATGGTTTTGTATCACAACCACACCACACATACAAATAATTCTGATATTTAAATATTTGCAAGGGTCAAATGACTCGTTGCGGTAGTTAGGGCAGATTACTTCTATTTCTCAGTAAAAAAAAACGAGAGAGGAGTAAACACTGAAAAATACATGCGATGCATGTTTTTGGAAAAGTAGTGTAGGCAAATGATGTTGTGACAATGTGATTTGCATGAAAATTTTGACTAAAACTTTGAAATGGGTCATTTGACCCCTCGTGGTAGGTTTAGTGTTAAACGATGTTTCTATGTCTAATCTTCCGGAAAAACACACAAAAAGTCATTGTTTGTTCCCAACTTTTGAAAAAATATCATCGAGCTCAATTGTCCCATATTCTAGGCATAACTGTCCCAACATGTATTTTTTGTAGATACACAATAGATGAATCGGTTCGAGTACAATAATTTAATGTCACGCTTCCAGCAGGGCTAATGCACTCATTTCTAATTTCGAAAAATAAACTAATTCTCGAACAAATAAAAAAAAGTTTAACATAACACGTAACAATGAGATTTATATTCTGCAAAGTTGTTACAGATTACTTCCTTCTTCATAAAATGATGTTTTGTGCATACCTTTCGGAAAACACCAAAAAAACTTATTGTTTGTTCTCAATATTTCAACATCAACATCAAGTTCAATTGTCCCATGTTGATATTCTGATATTCCATGAATTTTCAAGTCCGTAACAAAGATTGATTGATTCAAGTAAGGTGATCTTTTCACATTTCATCAACCAATAGTTTACTGTGTATAAAAAATTGTATGCGTATTGCTAAACTGAAAGGCTGAAAGCCTGATTTTGGAACATGGAACAACTGTGCGTAGAACGGCAGTATAAGACCATCTTGAATATATTTCGTTGTAATACAAACAGTTAGAATTTCAACAAGATGTTCTCATACATTGTTGAATCCATATAATAAAGTATATCTGTAAAAATATAATGTAAATTTCGTTCAAAAGGGTCATTTGGTCATTTATTGGGTTTAAATGTGATAATTTCAGCTGCCCAGTTTTGACGTAGGACTGCCTTTCATTTATGTATCGGGGTGTAAGTTAAAAGTTTCTAAAACGAGAGAGTTATTGACCGGAAAACTTGTTTCAATAGCTTCAAAATAGCTTCGAAAACAGGCTATTTAAATCACACAAATCCGTATATAAGCTGGCGCCCACCCGAAAATTCATTCAATTGTTACTACACCCAAAGTTAATTTTTAGCACATGTTATGGCATTCCGATTTATTACATTAAGGTGAAGGTGGAAGCTAGCCACAAATGGCTGCTACAATGGCGCTCATTTCTTTCATCTCCCTCCCTCACCCCTCGCCCGAAAATCAATAATTTTGCGAAACAGTGTGAAGAAAATAATCGACCGAAAAAATTCGTGTAGTTTATGGACCCGATACTGTAACGATTCGCACAGCACAGCGTTGGTTTGATCGATTTCGTTCTGGTGTAGTTGCTGTCGAAGATACACCCCGTACTGGTAGGCTAATCGTCGTGGAAACCGATAAAATCGTTGAAATCATCCAAGTAGACTGGCATGTGAGCACTCGCTCGATTGGCCATAAAACCATTTGGAACCATTCGCAGAAGATTGGATTCCAAAAAAAAGCTGGATATATGGGTGCCACACGAGTTGACGCAAAAAAACTTTTAGACCGAATCAACGCCTGCGATGCACTGCTGAAACGGAACGAACTTGATCCATTTTTGAAGAAGATGGTGACTGGTGATGAAAAGTGGATCACGTACGACAACCTAAAGCAAAAAAATCGTGGTCGAAGCGCGGTGAGCCGGCCCAAATCGTCGCCAATCCCGGATTGACGGCCAGGAAGGTTTTGCTGTGTGTTTGGTGAGATTGGAAGGGAATCATCTACTATGAGCTACTCAACTATGGCCAGACCCTCAACATTTTTAATGAAGATGCCTTCTAAATGGCAACAGGTTTGCGAACAAAACGGCGCATATTTGACTTAAATTGGATAATTTTAAGTATGTTAAATAAAGCGTCAAATTTCGATCAGAAATACGACATTTCTTTTTCCCCAACCCTATATGTTTGTAACATGTTTGTCTGTAGCGCTAACCTACATTCATAAAAATTTGACCACCTTTCTGTTGACCGATTGATCTGAAATTTGAAACACATCTTTATCTCTGTTGTCATCATAAAAATACGTATTCCATGATCTTGAAAATCCAAGATGGCGGCCGCTACAAAATGACGGATCACATATTTTCCCAAAACCTCATCGATATGGGTTTTCCAAAACCGCATTAATATGGTTATCAAATGAAAGGGCTTGATTAGTAGAATACAGTTATTTATGAAAAATACAAATCCAAGATGGCTGCCATTACAAAATGGCGGATTACATATTTTCTCAAAACCCTATTATTATGGGTATCAAATGAAAGGGCTTGACCAGTAGAACACAGTTATTTATGAAAAATGCAAATCCAAGGTGGCTTCCACTACAAAATGGCGGAATACATTTTTTCTCAAAACCTCATTAATACGGGTATCAAATGAGAGGACTTGACTAGTAGAACACAGTTATCTATGAAAAATACAAATCCAAGAGGCCTGCCACTACCAAATGGCGGACTACATATTATGTCAAAACCCCATCAATGTGGGTATCAAATGAAAGGGCTTGACTAGTAGAGCACAGTTATTTCTGAAAAAAGCATTTCCAAAATGGCTGCCACTACAAAATGGCGAACTACATATTTTCTCGGATCTCCATTAATATGGGTATCAAATGAAAGGGCTTGACTAGTAGAACACAGTTATTTGTGAAAAATGCAAATCCAAGATGGCTGCCTCTACCAAATGGCGGACTACATATTATGTCAAAACCCCATCAATGTGGGTATCAAATGAAAGGGCTTGACTAGTAGAGCACAGTTATTTATGAAAAAAGCAAATCCAAGATGACTTGAAGGGATTTTTTTCAAATTTTAATTCTTGATAGTACGCATTCTAGATTCAAAAAAACTATGTAAAAACATTATACAACACACGAAGGACTTACAAATGTAAATGTAGTATTTGTAGTAAATAAATGAGTGTTTTTCATGCTAAATTTCTACAACGAGCATTTTCGTTGGTACAGATTTTTGGACTAAAAAGTACGGAGGAGAAAAAATTTTAAACTCTCTGATACAAATTAAAATGGGCAATAATTCGGCATAGTAGAGCCATTTGACCGTTTTGCCCTTCTCCAGGTAGTCGATGTAGATCACACCTTGTGAATCTCAGAAAACGGTGACCATCACCTTTCCGGCCAATAGGGCAGTCTTCGCCTTCTTCGAAGCACATTCGCCGGGTGAAGTCCATTGTTTCGACTGTTCCTTGGGTCTCTGATGTGTACCAATGGATCCATGTTTCGTCGACGGTCACGAAACGACGCAGAAACGCCTTCGGATTGCGCTTAAACAGCGTCAAACACAGCTCTGAAGTGGTCTCACGATTGCGCTTGTTGTCCGGAGTGAGCAAACGCGGCACCCATCGCGCCAACAACTTTCTCATGTCCAAAATTGCATGCAGGATATGACCCACGGGGTCTTTTGAGATGCTTTTTCGCACACCTTCAATCGGCGGTCTGCCAATACAAGATCGTGGATTTTTGTCACGTTCTCCTCCGTGGTAACCGTTTTCGGGGCACCTGGGCGTGGCTTATCAAAAACCGACGTGCGACCACGTTGAAACTCGTTAAACTAATTTTTGACGGTCGCCATCGAAGGAGAAGAGTCACTGTATACAGCATCCAAGCACTCTTTGATTTCGCTGCGCGATTTCCCTTCCAAAAACAAGAATCGAATCACAGACCGATATTGTTCTTTTTCCATTTTCCTAAAATCCGCGGACACGCCCGCTTCCACACACGGTCAAAACGAAACTACGAGTCTGATTCGGCTGAAATTTTGACAGTAGGCGTTTACGAGAATGTACTACACGATAGTAATCTCTCTTGCGATACTGACATCATCGGGCGATGAGGCTAAGTACTTTTCGGACCGCCCTCGTAATTTATAATTTATATTTTAATAATTTGTTTATTTGGACTATAGGCTGTAAGCCCGTTAGCCTTCTTAAAATTAAACGTGAATACAGAAAACATAAAACATACAAACTTAGAACTTATACATTCAGTTGGTCTCTAAAATATAATCTTAATCTTCTTCGAATTTCTTCTGATGTCATATTTACAGAAACAATATTTTGCAGCACGTTGAACTCACGCATAAATCTGGCTGTCGGTTCATGCTGGGTGTAATTTCTGTTCCTCAGGGGTTCAAACATCCTCCGTCGACGAAGAGAAACGGGGCTGATGTTAAAACGAATCCTTTCGTAGAGACGCGGGCTTTTGATCCGTCCGTTCAGTACGTTGCAAAAAAAAGTTACGTCTGCAATTTTGTGCCTGCTGCTAATGGTATCCAGATCTACCAAACAGCAGAGATCTTTATATGGTGGCCGGGGTTCTTCTCTCCATCCCAGATTTCTTAGCGCAAATTTCAAGAACTTCTTTTGAACATTTTCAAGTCTTTGAATATGTAGATCGTACTGCGGTCGCCACACCACACTCGCAAAATCGAGTTTGGATCGTACAAGGCAGGTGTAAATTTTTCAGGATGGCGTGCGGATCGGTAAAGTCCTGCCCGAATCGACGAGTGAGTGCAAATAGTTTCAGCGCTTCTTTGACAATTCGCTCTATGTGCAATTGAACGAAAGAGATCGATCCATCGTCACCCCTAAGTCACGAACATTCTCTACTTGTTGTAGATTCGAACCTCCCAGTCTATAGTCGAAGCTTATTGGCTGAACTCTCCTCGTAAATGTCATAACGGAGCATTTGTTAGGGTTTACGCTCAATCCATTGTTCTCGACGAACCTCTCAAAATTGTCCAAATCCTGCTGAAGTAGATGACAGTCAGCGATGTGTTTCACTGGCTGGAAAATCTTTACATCATCCGCGTAAATAAGCACTACTGCGTTGGTCTAGAATGATGGAAAGTTATTCATGACCATGACAAACAGGATCGGCCCCAAATGACTTCCTTGTGGAACTCCTGAGTGGACACCAAATGACCTAGATGAATTATTGTGTACTTTCACATATTGCGTTCTGCTCTCCAGATACACCCTAATCCATTCAAACATTTTACCGTGTATGCCGAAATCAGCCACTGCGCGCATTATGCTGTTTATCCCTACCACATCGAAAGCCTTGCTCATATCTGTATAAATACAGTCCATCTGATACCCTTTGGATATACTGTCCGTGACGGTAGAGCAAAACTCGTATAGGTTCGTGACAACTGACTTTCCTTTCAAGAAACCATGCTGTGTTGGTGAAACACGGTCGGCAATACGTTCGTAAAGGTGGGAATAAACAAGCCGCTCGAATAATTTTGGCATCGCCGACTGGATTGCAACGCCGCGGTAGTTTTCAGCATCCGAGCGAGGCCCTTCTTATGGTTTGGAGTAATATGGGAAATTTTCCGCAACGGCGGGAAGTAACCGGACGAAAGTGAAGAATTGAATAAGGTAGTCAGGGGTTCAATAAGTTCATCCTTGAATTTCTTTAAATATTTTGCGGGGAGTCTGTCTGGTCCTGCTGACTTACCCGAGTCTAGATCCGACAAGCCTTGTTTCACTTCCCGATGCGATAACTCCAACAAGTCAGCGGTCATGAAGATCGAATTGTTGACTGTACTTGGGTTGTAGTCCTGATAAACGCTCTTGAAGTATTCCGCAAAGAGCTCGACTGTCTCCTGTCCGCAAGTCGAAGATCGGTTACCATAGGTTATAACCTTCTGAATTCCGTTGTTGTTTCGTCTGCTATTCACAAACTTCCAAAAAGATTTCGGATTTTCCTTTATCCCATTCTGGATACCATTGATGTAGACTTGATACGCTTCCCTGTGTAAAACTTTGAACGATCGCAATAACTGTTTGTAAGAGGCAACATTTTCCGGCGTAGAATTCTTTTGCAGTTTTTTAGCGCTTTGCGTTTCTCTTTGAGAACATGAATGATAGCCGATGAAAACCATTCCGGGTACGGGGTTGTCGATCGCGAGCGGTCCCTGTAGAAAGGGGCAAACCTTGCGATCCCGTGTAGAAATGAAAACCGTAGTCCTACGTTGAAAAAACGTTTCGCTGATAACAGCAACGGAACTATGTACCTCTTATGTACCCGACAGAACGTCACGCCTTGTCTGGTGCCATCGGAGACACGAATATTGCATGTTTGCACAGCATAAACATTTTCGAAGCTAATTAAATCCAGCTTTCGCAGTCGCTCTCAGCCAAACGAACGAAAACTGAGTCCGGATTCCGTCGTGTGTTGCTGCTGGACAATCATCAGATGCAGAAGAAAATTGTCACATTATTTCACATTAGAAAAATACATACGATAATGATACCGGCTCGTTTGGGTTATTCCGCTGGCCAGAGCATACAGCAGTGGCAGCAGTAGCATATGTGATGAATGTTGGGTGGGTACCGGTCCCTTATTATGGCTAAATTATGAGCCATTAAGGCTGGATCAAGCTGGCATCGATCAGGACGGCGGTTTACAAACATTTGTTGGCACTACACAAACTATTTAGCAAAACCGGTGTTTTGGGGGTTTGCTTTCGGGGGCTCCGTCCCATACCGCCCCAAACGGAATCGTTCTTCACATTGGCCTCGAGGTGATTTGTTTAATTGCAGCTGAGCCGTGCGAAACATAATGCATGGTTTTGTTGTGCCGATTGAGTTTGATTGCTATATTATACAGTAGCCGATAATTGGTTTGGTCTTGCGAAAGATTGACTAACCGTTTTCAACGCTCTTCGATGGCAGTAATGGACACACTTTCGGCGATAAATTTAAGCACGTTGAAACGCGGCGATAGATCTGAACTGAATATTGACCGAATATTGACCGGGCAGAAAGGTGTTTATTAGAGCGTTTTTGTGGTCGTTTAGAGAACAACAAAACTTTTTCATTATAACGTTTTCCTCGAGTGTACATCAACTTATACAGTTCAGTCATCTCAATTTTTTTCGAATAATTATTCCAACCCGGCGTAGCGAACCGGTTCCTTCTAATGTGTGAAACGAAAATATGCTTTTCTAATGCATTCATAAATAATCATGTACTTGGCTCACGTCCAATCCATCACTGTCACTTTAAGAATTATGCAGTCACCTGTGTTTGTATGCCGGGACTGGATGTGGTGAATCCACTTTTGGCTACCTTAAACTTAAACCCGACTCGATTTTGAATCGTTTCCTCGGCGCGGGACCAAGAAGGGGAAGACGGGAGCAACGAACCGAAACAAAGAAACAATTAAAATTTAAACAACGAATCGATCGAAACACGATTCAGCCAACCCAACAAGCAAACAAAGTTCTAAATTTCGACATTTCTCTATCTTTCTCTCTCTCTCTCTCTCGGTGTCATTTGTTGCAGAGGGCCGGGAGTGCGTGAACTGTGGTGCAACGTCGACGCCCCTCTGGCGACGGGACGGTACCGGTCACTACCTGTGCAACGCCTGCGGACTCTACTACAAGATGAACGGCCAAAATCGGCCGCTGATCAAACCCAAGCGAAGACTGGTTAGCGTAAGTATATTTTGTTTGTTCCATCTATTTGTATACATACTCGTATCTTTTTTCTGCCGATGCACCCGAGCGCGGCAAATTGGACTCGTCATTCAAATAAAAAGACGGCGTGTGACCTCCAGCGACGACCTAGAGCAAGATAGTCAAGACCTGTCGTAATTATTGTGTACCTTTGGCGCGTCTGTTGCGCGCCGTACGAAACTTGCCTGCGCTCCTCGCCGGTGGTTATTAAGTCGAGATGGATGTTACTGATAAGAGTTTCGAGCGAAAAAAAAACAGACATGAATAAGTACAGGAACTAACCATCACAGAAGCAAATTAGACTAGAGTAAAAACACAAAACTAACCGTTTGTTAACTTTCCCAAAGAGCTCGACCGTCACTTCAGCGAAACGTGTCTCGTGGTTCGCGGGGATAGTCCTAAATAGGACACGAACATAAGGAAAATATGGTAGCGAACTCCATTGTTAGCCCTCGGGCTCTCGTCTGGGCTGCGGGAAATAATTGTTGGCGTGGGTGGTTGAAGAGACGTCCGCCGAGATGATGACAATACAGTCAAGAGCACCTGCGAAAGTTCCCGTGATTTCATTGCGGTCGAAAGTGGAGTCTACTTTGTTGGTGATGATGTGGAGGTCGCTGTCGCTGATAATATCTGGAATCATTAACAAGGACTGGGGGAGTTCATTCGGGAGTGTTGGGGAACTTTCGCATGTATGCCTATGTGTGTCTGTTAATCTACTGTGGGTTCATGGTAAATCACAACGTGGCACTACATTTTACTTCTTCTACTTCTTCTTCTTCTACGCACAGTTTCTAACCCGTGGAACTCTTCCGCAGTGCAAATGGTGTACTATCCAATATCAAGATAAAAAATAAATTTAAAAAAACATTTTAAGTTAAACGGTTTCATTGTGGTTAAACATAATAATATATACATTATCTATGGTAAAAAATAAGCAGCAAGCAGCAGTTAGCAGTTATCACACCTCTTTTTTCATTAATCTAGGACATTGCACAATGGTTCAGGAAGGGCATTTGGGGAAAATTTAACATCTAGAGCAGTGGTGGCCAACCAACGGCGCGCATATTAGCGAAATTAAGAATATAGTTGAGCGAAATTAAGAATATAGTTGAAAATTCTTCCAGACAATTAAATAAAAATAACTTTGTGAATAATTCTAGTTAATCGTGTGTATCCAAGCTGATCATTTTCTTTTTTTTTTCGTTTATCCGTGCTAATCTCACTTTTTGACAATTGTTCTCGTTAGTACTCAAAGTTCTGCTCACACTCGTATAAATTCGTGCGAGTAACGGCAATAAAACCGGGTTTTCGTGGTATGGGTACGTTCGTAATCCTTCGGATCGGTTGACGTTTATTTACTCGCAACCGTGTAACTGACAACGTATGAGCCCGGCTTAACAGATGGGAACTTTTTCAAGAGTCTTATAACAGAGAACGGGATGTATGTACGCGTTAGTACAATTATCTATATTTATTAGTGTCTATTGGCAATCGCTTTTTAATCGCTGTGGCATGTGTTGTGTAAATTGATGCAAAATGGAAGCATGCACTAGTGAAAAAAAAGAAGCTGACGAAGGACGTGTATTCCTGGTAAAATTGTCTCAAATATATTTTATTACGTACATAAATCAGAGAATGGTTTATTTAATTTGTAATGAAGCTGCTGTTTTGAAGGTTCGATCTGAAACGAAAATATGTGTCGAAGCATGCGCCAAAAATGGACAAGTTTGTTGCCACATCCTGTACTGGAAAATTGGCGAAGGAGCGAAATTGGTTTGTTTGAAAGCATGAAAGAACTAGCAGCCGACTATGAATGTTATTCAGTGGTGATAGATGAGAGAAGGATTTCGAAGATACCGAGAAATTGGCTTGCTTTTTCTTATGGATGTAGGATTCGAGGATGTCTTGAGGATATCGTCCAAATCATCAATCAACTCGCACGCATTGGATCATCGTGAGTTCCAAGCTTCTTTTCTTTTGTTGCATTCGAAAAAAAACTCAAGTTCAAACAACAAATAGAAAATTTTAATTTTACCCATTTTCCGACATTAATATCTCAAGTGTCAACAACTAGGAAAAATGTTGATGCACTCCAGTCGATTAATGTTGATTTTTCCGCAGATTTTGGTACTTCAATGAAACATGAAAAAATTCTCCAATTTTCTCTACCCCCATTCAGTTTCGATGATGTACATTCCGCTGAAAACTGGATCTCACTGAACGCAGTGTGACTCAGAGTTGGGTGACAAATTTGAAAACCATGATGTCTTGGATTTCTACTCCAGATTTGTTCCAGAAGCGCGATTTACAGAACTAATAAAACATGCTCATTTTATTACTTTTTTGTTCGAATCCACAAATATTTGTGAGCAATTGTTTCAGTTATGGAAGAATTGAAATCTTGAAGTCAAGGAACAAAATCACTGACATTCATTTGGAAAAATACTTCGCATCGCTATCTCTCACATTCAAGCTGATTTAGATAAAATGGCTCAAGAAAAGTAGTTCGAGTGAAACCGAAATAGTGTTGGAGTATGTTTGTATTTAAGGATTTTCTATATTGAAACAAACAAAAAATATTGTAGAATTTTTTTGATGATTGATAGAACGTCCAATTTAATCGTGATACCGTGTTCACATGATTATGTATAGCCGTAATTCTGTCAGTGAAATCTGCTCTCAGCAGAGAAATTTGAAGCAATGAAAAGTGGTAACACTGTGTAGTTCGTGTAGTTCGATGTATCCCTTCACTCTCACCAAGTTTCGTGGTCACATCAGTACTTGTTATTTAAGTGCAGGAAAACGGCAAAACAGATCTACTCAAACCGTTTTCTATCAATGAACGATTCGTATTCCGTACACTTCAACAGTACAAAGAAACAACGTATATTTTACATTTCATTATGAAAAGCAGTGAGAAAGAAATCATTGCGGCCCGCGGCTATAATGAAAATTCTAATGCGGCCCGCACTATGTCTATACCTGGCCACCACTGATCTAGAGTTCGACAATTATTCTCTACACAAAAAAGTGTCCCCGACAAAGTTGTTACGCTCATTTTTATGTTGTCAAAAATAGGGTGACCAAAATTTTCGATCATATTTAAAATAAACCTTTCTTATCTTTTCAGATAGAAGTAAACATAGCTCGACAATGTTGTAGCCCCAAGCAACTTTGAAGAACAAAATTTTTTTCTCTTAAAATGACCGATAAAGCTCTTTTTTTTCTAAATTGCGTTAGGGTCACCTTGAAAAAAAAAATTTTTTTTTGCTCTAACTTTTATATTTAAAATTCTATATCAAAACTATCCTCGGACGGCTTTTAGATCATACTAAGACTAACATTTTGCGATGCAGAACTTGTCTATATCTTAGATCTACTAAAAGTTATTGATATTTTTTCCCAAGAAATACACCCTTTGATTTGTTTGTTGTTCTTCCTGGGGCAAACATTAGAAAATGTTTAATGAGAACGTTTTATATACATTTTTTTTTTGTATTTGAGTAAACTAGATTTGATATCATGAGTTCTTGGGTGAAAATCATCGATAACTTTGGGTAAGATTAAAATATGGACAAGTCATGCATTGCAAAATGTTTGCTTATTAAAAGCTCTAAAAGTCGTCAGAAGACAGTTTCAATGCAGATTTTAAAATATAAAAATTCGATTGAAAAAGCCGTTTTTTTCATGGTGACCCTAACGCAACTTAGAAAAAAAGCGCTAAAAAAGCGGTCATATTAAAAGATAAAAAGCAGGAAGTGGGTTATGTCAATGGCATAACTGCAAGGTTAACGTAGGACTATCATTGGTGTAGTAATCAATTCAATTCAATCACTATTTCTTCTTCTTCTTAAATGGCACTAACGTTCCTAAAAGAACTTCGCCGGCTCGACCTAGTATTACTTGCGTAATTTTTATTGGTATTTAGCTGAAATTTCTATGCCAGATTTTTTTTCCGCGTGTGAAATTTATTACATTTGAACAAAGCAACATTGGTACATGGTACATGACGACTTTTACGCCACAGTATCGTTTGGTACTGCTGATCATAAAAGCATTTACAATTAATTATGAATGATCAGTTCCATAAGGACGAAATTTGTTGTGTTAGACGCGTTTCCATGGTTCTACGATGCGAATATACAAGACCTGGAGAATAAATTCAGTATCCAAAAGGTAAAATTACTCCGTAAGGAAATCACAGTTTCAGAAAACGAGCATGTGAAGGATTGACAATATTCTTCGAAGAACGGGAATTTTAGTGGTATGTGGACACAGGAAATGGGCATGTTCCTTAGAGTGATCACATTCCCCCCTTTTCCCCTATACAAAACATATTCTTCCTAACAACACCTACTTCTCGTTTGAGAAATTATTGAGTAAACATCGTTTGCTGGTGAGCGTAGAGAGTGAATTGTCTTTCTTAACATATCGCGGAACGTTCACGAGATTTCTCGTGTTACGCATTCCATCTGTTACGGATGGATCACGAAATAACCCGTGTGTTTGTAGTCGGCGTAATCGCCTGTAGAGTTAGGCATCCCATACCCGAGTAGAGAGTTTATTCACTCTTTCACTTATCACTCGATCATGTTCTTTTATCCCCAGTTTAGTTATCTCGTAGCCACCGAATGAGATAGACGCGAATTTTTCACTCTGTCTGGCGTCAAATAAAGTTTCGTATAATAAAACTTAGTACATTTTCCATAAAGTTTTCGAAGTGATTTCACCACCTCCGATCGCCGATCGATTGTGCTGTGCCACAATTCCACCTACTACTGTGCAGCTTCGGTCCATCTTTAGCAGCTTCACTCGCTCCAGAGTAAGAACTGCGCCAGATACAACCGTTAGCAGGTTTACCTCAACCCAGATTTCCTGATCCACGACCACCGTTGGACGTTAGCGAAAAATGGAGCCCGACCTGCCCCAACAGGAACACTTGAAAGTTAAATCCTTGGTTTGCCAAGAATTTAAAAAAAAACAAGGCCTACCGATGGCTCGCCTTCGTCTCATCCACATCGAAGGAAACGATCTTATTTTTTGGCAAAGAGAAAGCTTTAGGTTGAGTTCGCGATTAGATAAGATGTCTCTAACCGGTAAGTCAGATTGCCTTCCGAGTGCCCTGAGTGAATCCGATAGATGAACCCTGGCAGAATGAAAGTTTATACAAGACCAGACCACATGCTCGATGTCATGATAACCATCACCACAATCGCAAATATTACTATCAACGATTCCAATGCGATACAGATGTACATTTAACAAGTAATGATTAGACATTAGGCGGGACGTCACCCGAATGAAGTCCCGACCTACATTCAATCCCTTGAAGCATGCATTTGTCGATACCTTGGGAATAATTGTATGTAACCAGCGACCCATATTATCTTCACTCCAATTGCGTTTCCAATTGGAGAGTACGTAATTACGAGGAGCACAAAAAATTCATGATAGGTTTTTGTCGCTCACCCACCATATTCTTCAGACTTGGCCCCCAGCGACTACTATATGTTTCCAAACCTCAAGCGGTGGCTCCAAGGAAAGAGATTCGCATCGAATGAGGAAGTCATCGCAGAAACTTAGGCACATTTCGAAGACTTAGACGTTTCGTACTACAGAAAAGGAATCGAAATGTTGGAAACTCGCTATACAAATTGTATTGCCCTCGAAGGAAACTATGTTGAGGAATACATACAGCTTTGCCCAAAAAACGATTGTTTTCATTAAAAAAAACCCGGGACTTTCAAGCCCATGTAGTAGGAATCAACAGTCATATGAATATGATTTTCAAAGAAAAAAGTTGGAAAACACAATCGCATAGTTTACGTAGGACTACATTGGGCAATTTATTGCATGATGAATTTAAATATCTTTGAAAAATATTCGTCACAGCCGCAGTATCGACATCGAACGAACAATTCTATGGACTATGACAAGCAATACTATTCTCTGTATCAACATTGAGTCAAAACACCAAAGATTCTCCCTCGAACAATTTTGTGGGCGTTACATTTTGGGAGAATGAATGGAGTTCTATCAATTTTAAGGACAAAAAAGTTTAAATTAGATGATCGTGTCTTTCGAATAACTTACTTGATGAATCAGTTATCGGAGGTTTTGGATGTCTACCAAGGGCTTGCAGATATGTTCTCAAGAATATCTCTGAATTCGACCTTCAACACTCGTTTGACAAGCTGCGCTTCTCGGTCTCGTACGGTTTGTGAATATCGGCAGGATAAAAACATCTACGCTCTTGGATTTACCATCCTTCCTGCAGCTTCAACCTTGGCATCCACATCCCGCATCGTCTGTAGCCCACTGTTGAAATTTGTTTGGCAAACTATGCGAAGTGCGTGTCCCGGGGCCAAAAAGCAATTAAGATTCGGGAACGAACCCAAAAAATAACACCCTTTCCCTTTTCGTGGAGGCAGAACTTGTCTCGCGATCGTAAAACGGCGGGTCGAGACCTCCGAAGAAAAAAGCGCAAAATTAAGGTCCCCGCCATACCGATCACAGTCGATCGCGCGGTTTCAATTTTAACGAGGTTAAGCCCACTTTTTCGACCATAGTCAATCGATCGTTTTCCATTAACGTTAGCAGTGGACCTTTGATTTAGCCTTTTGTTTTTACCCACTGCCTTAAGCAGAGTCACGCGTGTTGCTTCCCAATCGAAGGGGCGTGCGAGCTCGATCATTGTCGTGGTTTCCGATGCTGCCACGGCACTCACAATCGCGCAGCAGACCTGTGCGCAATGTTAATGCCCGGGAATCGACGCCTTATCGTATTACGCCACCATCTCCGGGGCCACAAACTTCACCCTATGGGATTTTCCTCCACACGCTTGCTACCCTCCTCGATCTGGCGGGCTGGCGGGGAAAGGAAAATTAAAATTATGATGTGGAGAAAAAACTTGTGTGAATTTTCGACGGTCTGATCCGCTTTTCGCACCACTTTTTATGTTTTGGGAACGCTCCCAGCGTCGCGATAACAAGACTTTGAACAAATGTTGGAAAACATGCCGCTTGCCGGTATTTTTTTTTTTTTGCAAAAAGGGCGGGCAACATAATACTTCCAATAACTCGCTGCATCGAGAGCGAGAGAAAGTTCACTGAACTGCGGCTTCGAGTGGGAATTGAACAATCGAACAACTGTTGCGAAGTTCTAGGAGGTAACAGACGTGGGAAATCTTCAAAACATCCTGCCGGTCCGCGCTCATCCGCCGTGATCATCGATCAATTATCAATGATCCACTTTAGTAGGCCACTGTACCGAGCAATATTTCTCTCGAGCCGATTGCGGTTCCCCTCTACCGGAGGCTTATCTCCGGCATCGCCAGCTTGGCGATTCTGGCGCAGATAAGGTGGGTTTGATTTTTATTGCAGCCTGATTTGAATACGACAATTTAGGGCGATTCTCGGATCGTGCGTTTTTTTTTCGAATTGCTTTTTGTCAATGCTATCCCCCCGACGCGACAACGAAGACGACGACGACAGGTATAATATCCTGCAACCGCGCGGACTAAACCAGGCCTGAAACAAAAAGCGTAAACGCAAACTCTCGAGAGTCCGTGTTTACGGAGCTGCGCTATGTCTTCAGTGGGCTGAACACAAGGTCTGGAACAAGGCCCTTGCAACGTACATTCTTTTCTCCGGTTTTTCGTTGTCCGTTAGACAGAGCATCGTGTCTTGGCTTGTCCTAACAAGGGAGGAACACACAAATCTGAAATAATTTAAATCGCTTCCTTATTTATATCGGATGTAAACTAATTAAATTGAGGAATACATAAAACAACCTGTCTCACGTATGTTTTCAATAGCATACCCATTTTGTTCGTTTCGTTTTGTTGGAGATTGCTGCTGCAGCCAGAGCCACCGTTAGCACAATGTCTACTCTGGTAGTTTGTGTTTCTGGGAAAAGTCTTCGCGAGTGTGGGATGCTGCGCTCCGTCTCAGCTTTGCCTGCGCCGGAGTCGGTGGCTGCAGCTGGAAATTCTGTGACATCGTTGTGGGTTAATTATGTCAAAGTTTCCTCTATGCATATTCACAATTGTTAAAGTCCTAACGCTTCGGGAGTTTAGCAAGGCCATTGTGGAAACTTGTACCAGGCATTGTACGATCATGTTGGTGAGTATCGTTATAATTTACAGATTTTATTGATATCACACGAAATATTGACAAAATATTCCACTCGAATGAACTGTTCCGACTGTGCGGGATATTTCTGTGGAAATATGTAGCAAATCTACACGGAAAATTGTTCCCCTTCTTAGAAAATGGTTTAATTATACCGAAATCGATCTTTGACCACAAATAAGTCAATCCACAATATTATTATTTAACTGATAAGACCTGAAATATGTGAATATCATAACAAAAATCCTTTTCCTTATTTTTTTTACCGCTCGTTTTGATCTTCTTGGCTGTTGTGTAAACACTTAGGCGTCGTGCACAAATTACTTAACGAGAGTAGGGGGGAGAGGTTGCGTTACTTAATGTGACATAAGGGGGAGGGGGTAGCCGTGATCGTTACGTAACAAAATTCCATTTTCATCTATATATATGTGAAAATGGATTTCTATCTGTCTGTCTGTCTTTCTGATCCTTATGGACTCGGAAACTACTGAACCGATCGACATTAAAATTGATATGTAGAGGGTTTTGGGGGCCGGGGAAGATTCTTATGATAGTCCGAGACCCCTCCCCCACTCTCCAAGGGGGAGCTGCCATACAAATGAAACACAAATTTCTGCATTACTCGAGAATTAATCAAGCAAACAAAACGAAATCTGGCATGTGGAGGTTTGAGGTAAATATTTCTATGGTGGATAGACTATATCGGTATCAATACCTATGAATGATGTTAAAATGAAGTCTATAACCAAAATAATGTCAAGGTTTTGATTATTAAATTATTTATGACATTAAAGTTCAGTAAATTCACATTGAAAAATGAAGCGTTCGTGTTTTTAAAAAATTAGCTAACGCAAAATTTAATCATTGGTTTTGACTGTCACAAATTCTCAATATTATATATTATAGGCTGTATCGATACCTGTGAATGATGTTAAAATGAAGACTAAAAGCCAAAGAATTTCAGGGTTTTGATTATTCAATTAGTTATAACATTGAAGTTCAGTAAATTTACATTTGAAAATGAAGCGTTTGGAAGCTGCATCATGCGTAGAAATTTGATTCATATTCCGAACACTACTTCAATACTAATTTTAATGAAGATTTCTGATAAAATATCATTTCTTCCATCCAGTTATTGTAGGTTCATTTACATTTTAGCACTCAACATGAAAACAGCAATCAAAATAGTTGAAACAACAACAAAAACTGAAAAATGAACAATGCTTGTTTTTTACGGAATTTGCTAACGCAAACATTTTATCATTGGTTTTGACTGTCACTTTTTTGCAAATGTCTAATATTATAAATTATAGGCTGTATTGATACCTGTAAATGATGTCAAAAGAAGCCTATACCTCAGAGAATATCTGTGTTTTCATTACACAATTATTTATAACATAGAAGTTTAGTAAATTTATATTTATAAATGAAGTGTTCAGAATTTGCGACTGTTCGGAATATGAGACAAAACGGTACTCGAGAATTAATCAGGCAAATGAAACGAAATTTGGCATGTGAAAGTGCAATAAATGATTCTATGGTGGTTAGATACTCCTGACTGTCATACACATGAAATACAAATTTCTGCATTACTCAATAATTAATCAAGCAAATGAAACCAAATTAGGCATATGGAGGTTTTATGGTGCAATAAATGATTCTATGGTGGTAAGATGCTCCTCCCCCCTCGCTTAGGGTGGGCTGCCATACAAATGAAACACAAATTTCTGCAGTACTCGAGAATTAATCAAGCAAATGAAACGAAATTTTGCATGTGGAGGTTTTAGGTTGCAATACGAGCAAACCTGTTTTTGTGCGGTTGCTTCTTGTGTGATTTCTTATTTGTGTGACTGTTTAGGTGCGATTTCATTATTTGTGGGATTAGTGTGTGTGTGATCCGATGTTATAATAAAATCGCACAAAAAGAGTTGCACAAACGAGGGATCACGCCAAAAACGACCGTTTGCCTGTTAATCATTCGATGGTGGTTAGATGCTCCTTCCCCGTCTCTTGGGGGGGGGGACAACTTGAGAACTAATCAAACTTGGCATATAGAGGTTTTAGGGGTCGATAAACGTTTCTATAGTGGTTCGACACACCTACCCCCTCTCTAAGGGCATGGGGGCTGCCATACAAATGAAACACAAAATTCTGCATTACTCGAGAACTAATCAAGCAAATGGAGCCAAATTTGGGATGTGAGGGTTTTTGGGTAAGATAAATGTTTCTATGATGGTATGACACACCTTCCTCCTCTGGGAAGGAAAGTGGGTTCCATAAAAATAATGCACATATTTCAACCAAACATATTCCGTCTAAAGATGACAATTGAAAATTTTCGGAAAACTCTCAAGGAAAATGGGAAAATTCGAAGAATTCTATTCTCATGTGTTCTACAATTACACAGTGACAAGCGTTTTTAGTCCATTTGATGTTTGCGGTAGCGAAATTGATCTTCGTTCGAAAGTGGAAATTGATTTTAATGTGATAAAACGCACTTCTATATCGTCTTCTATCTTATATAAATAAAAAAGGATCGCCGAATGTGTTGATAAGAGCAAAACTCGAGAAAGGAATTGTCCGATTTAGGGCTGTCTTCATTCTATTACATTTTCTGTATCAAACATTTATTCCATGTAACGGAGAAGTATGTTATTTGCAAGTGGATGAAAAATCTTGCACGAGAATTGTGTCGGAAAATAATTTGATATTATAATGTCGAGTTTTGGTAGGAGTACTGAAATTTTATAGTGAAAAATAATTTTAATGGGTAGATTAGAAGATCTATCAATGGACAGGTCTGCGATTGGACCCATGAACGTGCGCTTAGTAAGAAAACGTGAATGTGATAACGAAAAATAAATTATGGGCGGGACGAAGTTTTCCGGGTCAGCTAGTTACTAAATAAAAAAGATGATAAAGCACGTGTTTTCCATCTCACCTATTTTATTATAATATAACCTTCGTTCCTGAGTTCTTTATTATGCTTCGATATAACGTACAATTCGATACAACGTACAATTTTTAAAGTAAAAGGTACGTTATGTGCCCTTCTCAAGCGTTGACAGTTAAGCCTTATTATGCTACCTTTGAATTCATTACTACCATTACATTTTTGTGTGTACCTGAAATATATTATAATGAAGGCATATACGTTGCCAATGTGAAGCATCCCCTAGGAACTGAATAAATTTCCATTGCACTTCAATAAAGCAATGTATTTCTACTGCAGTGTATATGTTTCCTGGCATTACGTAGATACCATCAACATCATCTAATCAATAATTTCTGTGCCAATCAATGATACTAAAGCTAAAATTATGCCTAAAAATTGAACTTATTAACCTAATACAGATTTCAATTCAGATTTGAAAAAAAATAAGATAAAACATTTTCTTCAGGCCAAAAAATAGACCTTGATTTTGTCATGGCTGCTCAACAAAAGCAAAAACCGTTTCAAAAAGGTCATAGGGTAGAAGTACCTATCATCGCAATAGTACCTATTATGGTAATACGAGTGAGTTTTTTATTAGTTTAGAAAAATGTCTTATTTTAAAAGGCTCTAATATGATTTTCAAACATCAGAAATCTCTTCATTGTCGATGTTGGTAGTTGATTCCATGCGAAACATTGTTCTTTTGTTAAAAAATTTAGTTTGAAAATAGTGTGTCCCATTGATGCTTGCTTCTTAGCATTTTGCTAAGGAATATGCGGCCAAAATAATAAGATTTTTATGCTGTGAAGTGGCTGTTTTGATGCAAACACAGTGTAGACGCATACATTACAACCTTCTTGATGTTGTGATTCGACCAAATCATACGATTTTACAGAAATGAACATGTATTTTTGTATTACCATAATTGGTATAATTTTATATCTATGTGCCAATTATCGCAATATCGAAAGCTGCTTTGTTCCTAATATGGTTGTACGAAATCGCTGCAAAGCTGAAAAGCTATGTTCCTATTATGGTTGTACGTTGTTATGTAATGGTTGTTATGCTATTATGGTTGTAACTCACATTTTCACGCTTTGCAATTGCATATCATAGGGCGCTTTTGAACGCTCAATATTGTTGTGAAATAGCACTATGCGTGTCCGACCGAAGCATATTTGTTTGATCCACTCTGTTGAAAATTAAATCTTAGGTGAATGTGTTAATATCCTTTGTTCAGTTCCTGAAGAGAAGCGAAAACTGCATAACAACCCTCACGCCTTTGTGATTCTCTTGTCAGTTAGCAGAGAAGCCTAGGCAGTTATTTTCCAACCGGGAAGCACCCAACAACAGTCTAATCTAGAGATGAAACGGAAATTCGGTACCCTGCCTATCCGGTCAATATTTGGTACCCGGTTGGATACCGGATATAAGAAAAAAACAGTTATTTTTCATTAACAGAAGATAAATCATAAATGGAACATGTAATGCTTGTTAATTCTTTTTTGATTTGTAGTTAATTATGTGTACCCTCTCTCAGATTATCATCCCGGAAATTATTATTTTTTTTAATATTGAATACAAATAATTGGTAGATATTCTTGCATATTGAAATTCTGCTGCAAAAAAATCTGTTTGAATTGAAATTGTCCATGTTTCAACATGGCCATTGTTATCGTAAGAGAAAGTTAATTAAGAAAATCGATGAAACAAAAGCAAACATTAGGCCAAAATTGCCGAATAATGAATAATAAATAAAGAGTCTTGTACAGAATTTATTGGACATGTTAAAACTGCCTTCTGATTTGGGAATAAACGCATTATTGAAAAAGTATTCATTAGAAAAGGGGAAATTTTTCATTCTATCAAAACTTTTTCCTGTAGTAAAATGACCTACAGGAGCGTTCTTGGAGTCAAATGAATGAATGATTGATAAGGTTAATTGGATTTACTATTGACATGGTTAATAAAACACTGTGTTAATCTTCAAAATATTTAAAAAAACAGAAAAAATCGATTTTTTTCCAGTACTGTTATCCACTACACCTACACACAAAAAGAAAGAAACATTCAAGTATTACATCTCAAAACTTGAAGCTTTAAATGAAGCTTTAAAATGATGCATATCCCGTCTTTATGCGTTGGTTTTTCACAAAGTTACAGCGTTTCTAGAATCACTTAAAAACTCCGACTTCGCGTTCCGTTCCCATAATTTTTGTCGAGTGTAGAATCAACGACATTGTATTGCATACTAGGAATAATATTTAGAGGCATAGTTTTATTTAAAAAATATTATTGAAGTATTATTTAAAACCCATTAATGCTTTTTCCATGTGACACCGACTATTACCATAATAGGTACACTTATTACGAATCTCCAGGAACACTATTACCATAATGGATACATGGAAGTGGCATTTTCAAACGTGTTTTTTAATATAATTTAGTCAATTAATCATCAAAATACCAGTGAGAATCTTCAAAAACAGAGTTCAAACTGATAGAAAAAGTATACTTTTGAATACTTTTGAACTAAAATAGAGTATTTATTCGCAAATTTCTGCAAGTTGGTGACATATCTCCTCCATAATTGGGTCACTTACCCTAGATATTTTCGATTTATTATTTAATCAATAAATGCGTTACGCTTTACTACGAATGCTCCAGGACGCAGTGCTTTCAATCGTTGAACGTCGGATAGCTCCTCTTCCCCGGTTAAGTGTGCAGGGGAATCGTTAGCTGATGTGTGGAATAATCTGGCGATCGACGGATATTACCTCAAAGCAGAATATATTGAGTTCGCAAACCCCAAAATCGATCAAGCGGAATTGGTGCCGTCATCCAGGGGCAAATTGATCAAACGTATTACTGAAAACAAACATAAATTTTCAGAGGTATTATGCAATTTAATTTTAAGCTTTTTCAATGGGACATGATCAACAACCATCTGAAGGTTCTTTTTGTCAATGGTTCTCAACGAATCTCTAATTAAATTGCATGAAAATCAATTTTTTTCTGAATAGCATTTTCGTTTCCATTTTCAATTATGGTAAAGAAACTTAGTTTCAACACATCAAAGCAATAGTCATAGACGCTAAACTTATTAATTCACTTCTAGCCGATACTTGATGAGTTGAATTAGTAAACAAATACTTGTAATTACTATTCAAACAAGTGAGAAAAAACTATTTTACAAAACAGCACCACGAATGACCAGAACCGAATCCCAACATGTGACATATCGTACGTCTTGGTTTGTCAAAACTAGCTCATTAGTGAGCATTTCAAGGGTTTTTGGCTACATAAGGATAACCTGAATGGTCTCTGGATGACCTGCAGATCAATGTTTAAATCGAGTTATGGAAAGACATGACCACACCTTTAGGTGGATTCAATCAGGTTTTTGTATCCTCAAACCTTTGAATTATCATTTAAATGACCGTAGGTGGAGAAATAATTGGTTTTCTATACATTTTTGTGCATATGACACTATAGAATCCTGAAAAAACATAGATTGATCAATGTCACCCCGAAGCTACATTTTGGAATTTTCCGTTAAAAATTTTCCAAATTAACGCTTAAGGATTTTTTTGAACGAAACTTCCCACAACGTTTCGTGACCTTAGCACCAGTACTGATTTTAAAAATAATTGGGTATAAATCGGAAATCGGAAATATTCATATTTTTCTGAAAACAGTAATAAATTTGCCCCCGGTTTACGGTACGATATTAAGCCGAGGTGTTTGCTTGTCACGTAAGGACATCCCAGGGCATTTCGCAAGTTTTGAACCAAGAAGTTATTTATTCAATATCAATTTATACCAGTCCATGTTCCTCTCAGCTTAACGCTAGATGGGCTGAAAGCACCAATCCCAGCTAATATCAGCATTAATTTTCCGTGTACGTTTGTTCAAAATCCTATTAACTTGTCGAAAGTTCTTCCGATGTCACTACTTGCATATAAGGAACTTCCGTAAGATCATTTAATTCCGACTCGGGAAGATATCTATTTTTTTATGTTGAACGAACGGCTTTGACTTTGTGTAAAGATTAGCGTTACGTAACATAAGGGAGAGGGGGCTTGTCTTGCGTTATTTTTTGTTACATGGAGGGAGGGGGTCCAAAAATCGCTTTTTTAGCGTTATCTAATTTGTGCACGACGTCTTATGCTGTTTTCAATGCATCCCTTGGCACCTTCTTTCTTGGTTCGCGTGATTTCGGCGATTCTCCATTATCATTTCTTTCTCTGATTGTGCAATCCGGCTCTCGCACTCTTTGGTTCCGGTTACCATAACCAGGATGCCTACAGACCAATTCTCTGTATGATCTAATTTCAGTTTCCCAATTTTAGCCCCATTTCCCTCCTGTGTAGGGGAAATGGGGTTAAAATGAACAGGGTTGGTAAAATGAATCGGAGCTCAAATTTCCATAATTTAACTAAAAATCAATTGATTGTCTAGTTCTTAGAACATATGAAGCTATTTAAGACACCCTGTTGTGCATGAAACTGTCGAATGTAGAAAATAATAAGCATAAATTTCTTTCACGGTGGCCATTCGGATATAATTTTACGCGCATCGTATTTGAGGAATTTCCCGTGAAATTTAAATTATTCGACCTTATACTCATGTATTTAACGAGAGGTAAATAGATATTTTGTTTGATTTTCGGATAACGACTTACAATGTTATGTTTTCTAAAGTTGTTTTCATATGTTGTTCTTCAAGGGGTTCCTTTTGTGGCTCTGACCCCAACCAAAACCACACTTCAATATGTGAAGCGTTATGTGTTTCTTACTACGTTTTGTACGTATGAGATAATTCTAATTCCTACTCTAGGCGAATAGGCCCAGATTATTTCATACATAAAGAGTGTACCACATTAAACTGCATCAAGTAAAAAACGCTAGTTAACCGATCCTTCTCAAACTTTCAGACAATGAAATATAACCCATTAGTAAGCTTTTGGCATATTTATTTCATTCAACTTCAATACCATAACCGACAGATTCATTTTTTTGGCCACAACCCTGGCCGAAGCATTCCGCTTAAACGCTTTCCCGACACGCTTGTGATCCTGATTACTAATAGAACATCCATTCGGACCGTATGTCGTCTTCTGTTCGATGCTCGAAGCTTCGTAGTAACGTTTTATCACATGACTTACCGTTTACTGCACGATTCCGAGTTGTTTTCCGATGTCCCGATGAGAGGGTTGAGGATTTTCCAGGTGCTTGCGCAAAATTAAATCGCGACGTTGTTTTTCGAGTGACACAATTTTTTCCAATTTTTGAAAAACTGACAGTGAGAAAAATACAGTGTTAACAATGTGTTCCTTTCCACGTTTTTATACTTCTACTCGAATTTTCAAGAGAAAATATTCAATTGGTAATTTTCTACAGCTTTTTTCCGTGATGCAATTTGATGTGGGACATCATCTCTACCTACTTTCTCAATGATGATTCAAACAAAGGGCCTGGCCTGGTAAGGGAGTAATAAGTGCCCCAAACCAAATCACCAACTGTATGGCAAATATTGTACAGGTAAACCTGTTTGCGCGGTCCCTTTTTGCGTGATTCCTCGTTTGTGCGATTTTATTTTGACATTGGGTCTTGAATCACACAAACTAATCGAAGGAATAATAAAAACGCACCTAAACAGTCAGACAAATGAGAAATCGCACAAAAATCAACCGCACAAAAACAGGTTTGTCTGTATAGGGTATTCAATAAGAAATTTTGGCGGTTTATTCGAACCCCTATGTGGTTTAACATAGGATCTATAGTGAAAAACGTACTTTTTCGTTTAATTCACGCCATCCTCAAAAGCTTCGAGATAAAAATTTAAAAAAAATACTGATTGTGCATCCCTTTAGGGTGTATCAAGAAAAATAATAAAAAATAAATCATCAAAAATTGAAGTACCTAAAAAATATTGAAATATTGAAATTTTTTATGGGATTTAGAGATTCAGTACTACTCTAATTCATATTTAAATGTGTTTCTTCGGCTTTTCTAGATATGGGTGATTTTTTTCAGATTTTTTTCAGTGTTACGCGGCACAATTTTTTTTTTTTATATTTCCAAAGGGCCCGACTCGGTAAGGGATTAAAAAGTTCTCCCAAACCAAATCACCAGCTGCATGGAAAATATTGTATAGGGTACAAAAAAAAACATTTTGACAGTAGTACCATATATTTGAGTTCTTATATCGTAGGATCTATGGTGAAAAATGCATCTTTTCGTTTTTTTAACGCCATTCTCAATAGCTTCGAGACAAAAATATGAAAAACAAAAAAAAATACTGAAAGTGCATATTACTAAGGTGTATCGATCAATATGTTCAAACAATTTTTTTCATCAAAAATAAAATATTAAAAAAAATAAATTAAATTTAGTTTTTTTTTATTTTGAGTTTCATTACTACTCTAGTTTATACTCAAATTTCATCCTTTGTCTATTTTAGGTTTATGTGATTTTTATCAAATTTTTTAGAATGTTCTTCGCGGTACAAATAAAATATATATATATTTTCAGGCATTTCGAAATTTTGAAAAAAGAATATTAAGTGGGTCTCAAAACTTTTGCTTTAATTTTTATTTAAATGCGTTCATATGTGTTGTTTTTCCAACATGTAGCGTAATTTTTTTCAATTTTCAAAAGGATTGCGCAAAAAAAAATTGGCCTATGGGCGTTTTAAATTTATTTTTAATTTGGAGACCCAGTACTGTTCTAATATTTATTTAATTTTTTTTTCTTTATATCTCTAAATTTTGTCAGTATATTTAGAGCATTGCGCTGTACAAAGATTTTTTTCTCGTATCTTAAAATATATGAGGTTATATTTACATTGGATTTAGATGGTTAACCAAATTCATAGGAGTCAGCAGTTATAGCTCTTATGAGAAAAAATAAAGTCCATAGAGGCGAATGAACTGCAAAGTTTAAAGCCTCTTAAAAACAAAGAAAGAAGAAGAATAAAGTCCTTCTGGAAAGATCGGAATTAAAGAGAAGCACACTTAAAAAAATACAAATTATTATTTTTTTTATTTTAATCTTTCTATTGAAAACCTCGAACACAATTAATAATCGATTTCAAGAAAATAAAAATAATAATGCAGACGATGAAGAAAATTATTTTTGTGTCTCGCAATGCTCTTAAAAATTCAGGAAAAAATTACGCCACATCTAGAAAAAAAAAGACACGAAAGCATTTAAAAAAAATTAGAACAGAAGTGGAATGTATTTTTTTCAAAATTTCGAATTGCCAGAAAATATACAAAAAAAATTTTAAAGTTTGGTTTGGTTAAAATTTGAAATTTGTACAAACACTGTTTTGTTTGCCACTATTCAATAATCAACAGAGACAAACAATGACAAACATCGAACATGGAAAGAATTCGACTGAAATATTTGAGGTAATCTTTCTTTTTTTTTTTTTTTTTTGAAGTAAATCGTGTTTTGTGTCAGTATATATTCAATCAACACACGTTGATCAAATTTTATCTGTTAAAAAGAGTCAAATATTTGGCCTCGGTCAAACAGTGTATGAGCACCCTAAGTGTGGTACCGTAAACTGGGGGCAAATTAATCACTATTTTCAGAAAAATGTAAATATTTCCATTTATATTGCGTTTGTAGGTAAGAGGATTGCAAGGAGTGATGATACTCACACGTATACATACGCATTTCCACACATACATACACTCCTCACCCACAAACTCATAAAGACCAAAGTTACGAATCGCTCATTCTGAGAGTCGCATAGGGTTTTGTATTTCTGGTACGTTTTGCGACTAAATTAGAGGAGCATTTAGGAGCATTTATTTACTCCAAACTTTGAAAAATTGGCTAGAAAAAACTGTTGAACGTATCAATGTGAAACGTTCACAGATGTTTAGGTAATACATTAGGCTAGAAATTTGCCTGCAAACATTAGAACATACTGCGATATTACAGTAGGTTTTGTAATGCACTATCAAAATCCTGTTTTTGGCACTTTTTGACGTAGAACTACGTCTTTCGTTAAGGGTGCAAAATCAGAATACAGATCATGTTTTTATGAAATAAAGTTAACGGTAACAATTTTTTTTTGCCCCGTTCGCGTTTTGATGATTCGGAATCGGAAATTCAATAAGACTCGGTTTTTATGTTATATAATACAGTCCCCTAACGTATAAACGATTTAAATTGATGAAAACTAGAAGCATTTCAATTTCCCATACATTTGTTCTGCTCATTTGTGAGCTTCCCTACCCATGCCGTCAATATCGAGCAACTTATCGGCGATCAACGAAGGGGAATGATTTAAACCTTCGTAAACAAAGAAAAGAAGAAGATTAAGAATGAAGGGGAATATATGTATCGTTCAGTACCGTTCTAGATACGAAGCAATGAACATCGCTTGTTCTTCCTTGTTTTGCGTCATCACATGTTTCGACATCTTCGTTTCGGATTGAGCTGTGGACGCAACCAAATTACTTACTCGCTGATGTCTCTGGCATTGCAATCATTACATCAAACTGACGCCATTCCATTAAGGTTCTGAACTACACGATTATGTGGGGAATCATCAAACTAGGCTATCGTCGGCTCACCAAGAAAATAATTGTTCAGGAATTTTGTGTAACATTTTTTTTTCTCTATTCTCTATTTTCACAACACATTTCGGCTGGTTCGTCACTTTTACTTCCATATTTGGAAGAATGTCGGGAGTGAGAATTGTACTGGTGATCTCTGCGTGAGAGGTATGGATGTTACCACTACGCCAGATCGTCTCCTTTTGTGTAACATTTTGTTTCGCATAGCAGTAGCAAAACTTTCTTCACCAAGGACAGAAGCTAAGCTAATTGAGACCGGAAATATAAAATGGGCTTCTGTTGAGAAGAGCGCAAAGCGGAGATAAGTGTGTGTATATTTAGTTGCTTCAAGCCATCGATATATGGCTTTATCTGCGTACGTACGTGCTCCATAACCCGTATGTACAAATAGGATCGTCGCTACGCTGAAATTGTATCTGCTTCCGTGTACATTGGCCCTGTCGCGATGCAACAATCATCTAATATTTAGATGTTTTTTTTTTATTAATTCGTTTATTTTTACAGGCTCAGTTACTTAAGTTTAAAGGAGCCGAATTCTTAAATATAATTTTAAAACTATATATATATATATATATATATATATATATATATATATATATATATATATATATATATATATATTTATAAACAATTTTCTTAAATCTATGGTTAGTAAGGTGGAAAACCGATTACTCGCGGTGTACTCGAGTTTAGAAGGGTGACATATTTTTAGGAGAAGGATGGGATATAAGGAAATTGTAACAATGTTGATGAACACTCAATTCTTCAATCTATTCGTATATCTATAGTTTATTTACATTTCAACTTATACTACTACTAGCAAGGGGACGAATTACCCGCAAAGGAAGTTAAGGAGGGTATAAGGATGTCTATAGCTTATATATATATATATATATATATATAAGATCTATAGCTTTAAGTAAAATATATATATGGGACATGTAATCAAGGTCTAACCGAGCCAACACATCTCTCACCGGCACATTAGGCTGTCTTCCTCAGGCCCGAAGGGAGTTTTCTAAATTCGATCTGGCGACCAGATACACCTCGCACGACCAAACAACGTGCTCGTTGTCGTGATAACCTTGGCCACAAACGCAGAGATAGCTGCTGGCAAGATTGAAACGGAAGAGTAGTGCATCTAACGAACAGTGATTGGACATGAGTCGGGAGAAGGTGCGAATAAAGTCCCGACTCAAGTCCAGACTTTTGAACCACGGTTTGAGGCTAACCTTAGGGATAATCGAGTGAAACCACCAGCCCAATTCATCTTCATTCCACTTGCGTTGCCAGTTAGCGATGGTATTTTTGCGGACTAAAGAATAAAATTCATTGAAGGCGATTTGACGCTGACAAATATCGCCTTCAATCGCACCTACCTTTGCCAATGAGTCAGCCCTCTCATTACCGGAATTGAGCAATGTGAAGGGACCCAGACAAAGGTAATGACATAACAGCGTCTGGATAAAGCACTCAAAATTTCTCGTATTCTCTCAAGTATTTTGATGTTATGATGGATGATTTGTGGTGGTGAAAATTATGCAGCAGCGATCATGAATATAAACAAAGAGGGAGGTAGCGGAAGATTTCGTTGCATTATAAAATAATATCCAAAGTTATAAACAAGCCACTTGAATGAACAGCGTAGTTCTACGTCAACAATGCGGTCGTGTCGTGGACACAACCTCCTATATTTTTTTTAAATCGATGCGAAAAATTTAAACTTTTTTTTTTCGTCGAAGTAACAAATTAACTTTGTTCAGAATTTATTTAAGTTTTCAAAACTGTCTTTTTATTTGCGGGGCGATTTTTGTTTATTAAATAATTCATCATCGAAGACGAAGTTGTAATTTTTCATTTAAACTGAAATATCTCTGCATGGGAAGGTTCTACAGGAACTTTCTAGAAACCAATTGAAATCTGGTTTAAATGGTTAATTGGATTCGCTGTTGAGTTGGTTAGCAAAAAAAATTGTGTTAGTCCAGAGAAACTTTGAAAAAACAGAGAAAAATCGATTTTTAATTTTTTCCCGATATGGTTGCCCATTACACCTACACACGCCAAGATCAAAATATGTACGTGAAATATCCTAGTACCTAAGAGTTGTAGTTTCTAAATGATGAACATCCCATCGATATGCGTTGATTTTTCACGAAATTACAGCATGTCAAAAATTACTTAAAATTTCCGACCTCGCACTCTCTAATTTTTTTGAAGTTGGATGTAGGATGGATCACGCTTGAAATAAATTAATCGTTCCTTTTTTAAAACCAGAAAATATGTTTTATTCTACCAACGTGGAGTCATATTGCCACACACTCAATATTTGAGTTCCGGAAAAATCGTGTATCAAAATTGGATCATCATGATAGAATCAACTAGATTCCCGACAAATCAGTGAATCCGCTTCGACTGAATAGATTAACTACTGTTTAAACTAATCAATTTAATTCTGGTAACAGCTTCCGACCCTTCGTCAATTTCGATGAAGAAATATTTTCTTCATTCGTGAACACCATCTCCGCCCAATTTTATCGAATTAGACCCGAAAAAAAGACCCACTAAATAACCAGAACACCAAAATAGAAAATGGAAATCACCACGCATGACTTCCTCTGGCTCGGGTTCGATGGGTTCTCCTTCATACATGCACACACACACAGGTCGTACCGTGCGCTGTTCGACGCAACCGAGCTCGTATAGGAACACCTGATAATCTAAAAGATCTCGTTCATGCTAATAAGATCGAATGAAATCGATAAGCTCAATTAGCAAAACAAACAAAAATCTCATGGCGCTCGGTTTCGTTCCTGCTCTCGGTTCCCTCTTCCCTTTTCGCCGTTGCACGCTGTTGTCTCCTGTGTTCCTCGTTTGGGTCTCTAGGCTTTATGAGAGCCTCCGAAACGCGCGGGACACGTATGATTTGACGTGACGCGACGGTGTGGAACGGGTTGGGGGAAGAGGTAGAGTGAACGGAGCGTCTTCTTCAAACGGGTAAGACAACAAGAGCGTGAAAATAAAAATCGGAGCACGGCATACACACCCGAACGGAAGACGATATCGCGTCCGAGATGCGCATCTTGGAAACAGTTTAAAACTGACCAGCCAATGGGCGCACGAGTGATGAAGGGAACCCAAAGAATGGGTTAAAACCCGCAAAAATGATCTTGTCTTTACGATGCTTGTCAAAAGTTGTTGCTACTTACAATTAAAAATTATCATAAATATAGCGTGTTTATGAATCGTCCAGCAGTCCGGCGGCGGGGCACATACTAGCACACACACACACACTCACGAACTTGTTGAGGACTTGGTTTAGGTGGTGGTCCACGAGACGGCGATCATCAATTCCGGCTGGTTGTAAAATAAACTGATTATATGAGAATGGTGAGCAGAAGACAGGAGGAACCATGCTGTGAGCGAACCAACGAATCTTCATTCATTGGCTGACGAAGAAAACACGGAGGTTTGAATTACCGAACATTTGTTTTTTTCGGTGGGAAACTTTCGATTGAACGACAGGTCCCGACTAGGTATCACAAAAATGTAAACTGTTGGGTGGTGTGTGCGGGGAACTTTTTTTTTGTATCGAAACATCATTTGTACAGTATTGATTAGATGGTTCGTAGTTATCCTCTTCGATGTTTCTAGTTTCTAAACACTAGATTGACAGAAAACTATCGGTACACATAGTTCAGAGTTGAGTACAAACGCACTCAGTTATTATGCATCGTATCAGCAAACACAAAATTCGAACCGATACGGGGGCAGACCAATAATATATCCGTTAAGACAACCAAGGTATAACTACTTCCGTAAAATCAGTTCCAGAAAATTTCCCATTGGCGTTTTCAATTGAAAACTGGCAATAAATATCAGGTCATTTTCGCAATACAATTCGTGGCGCTCGTGAAGGTGGGCAAATATGCGTTTATCGCTCATAACAAAATCACTATGGAAAGCAAATCTGAGATTTTGAAGGAGATGATGAATTTTACCGTCTTGAATCTATTCATTCCTTTAGAATCTATGCGTAGTCGTTGGCTGTTTCGAAAACGGAAGCCATTGAACACCAGCAACAGAATTTGATGTGTGGAACTGCAGCTTCATTATTTCCATCTCTTGGTATCTTTGCTGTGCCTACTCCCAGGATCTACAATCTGTCCAATTTCTATAAGACTAGGTGATGATCTGGCTGCTTTGCGCCATTGCCATTCAACTTTTATTCTAGAGTATTGGTATTGGTGACTACCACACACTGGATGATTTTCATACAAGGTATGGCTAATAAATAACGAGAATGCGCGCCTGGTGGGCGCCCTAGAGGGGTGGGGGGAAAAACGAATAGTGCGTTCGGTAGCTTGAAGTGCCTTCTAAAAACGTACGAAAACACGGTTTTGTCACTATAGTAGTCATCACGCCATCACAAAAGAAGAGTTTCAGCACTGCTTCGACCAATGGAAAAAACGTATGGAAAGGTTTGTGAGGAGCCAAGGGGAGTATATTAAAGGGGGAATATCGTTGTACCGTAATTTTTGAAATATAACCCTTTTACGTAACTAGTCTCGTTATTTAATAGCCATACCTCGTATGTGTGTGTGCACGCGCTGAGCGTAAACCAAAGGTTTTGTATTTTTCAAGTGTCAAGTTTCTATAAAACCAGTTACGTTTTTCCGTTGTTTTAGTTATTTTGATCAATAAATCTGGAAAATACCAGAGGGAAAAGTGCTCACGAAGAGAAAAGAAAGACAAATAGATGCATTTCACCAAGAAAATGTTGGGATTCGACGATCCCATCAAGTAGTACTCATTTATTTGACGAATCCTCAAGGATACGGTAAGAAGGAAAGAGCTCCACGTAAATCGAAGCTCTCTGACCGGAATAAGCGGGAAATAGCTAGAACAGCTTTGAATACCTTGAGGTATTCACAAGTGAATAAATATTTCAATTTAAATGTAACTCGGATGACAATTCGTCAAATTTTGTTGAAAAGTCGTCACATAAAGAGGGTTTAAAAGGTTGAAGCTTCTCATCTTACACCATCTCACATCGGAAGATGTCTGAGTTTTGCTAAAGCTCACATGAACCGACAGTGGGTCATGGTATGTTGTGACAAAGAATGTTTCCAAAAGAATACATTTTGCAATATACCATAACGAAAAGTTCTTCAATGTAGCGTTTATCTTCACTGACGAAAACAAGTTCAATAAGGATGATTCTGATGGTTTCAACGGGTACTGGCGTGATTTACGGAAGAAGGAACAGTATTTTTCAACCAGGAATTTTGGTGGAGGCTCGTGTATGGTTTGGGCGGGATTCTGTGCAACCGGAAGGCTCAAGATAGCTTTCCGATATCGATATTACGATATCGTAGATATCGTTGTTCACATTCACATTTCATGTCATATTAATATCAGCAAGGAAACTAAGCAATGGTTTAAGGATTCAAAACGCATTTTTTTGGACTGGCCGGCTCGCTTTCCAGACTTGAATCCTGTTGAAAACCTTAGGGGGATCCTTGTACGCAGAATCTACACCAAAGGGAAACGGTACACCACGATTGGAGAGCTGAAGGTCGCAATTTCGGAAACATTGATAAAATATCGAGAAAATCGTTCAAGAGCATTTGGTAAATAGTATTCCAACACGAATTTTCCAGGTTTTTAGCCGAAATGGCAAGGTTGCCAATTATTGACTTGTAAATTAGTCGATCGTTTTAAGTTTTTCATTGATAATTATGAATTTTGAAATGGTCTTTTAGAAACTGAACAGCTGAAATTATCATATTCAAGCACAATAAATAAATAAATATACTTTATTCTAAGCATGCAACAATGTATGAATGTATCTTGTTGAAATTTTAGCTGTTTATTTTGCAACGAATTAGAATCAGGGTGGTCTTATAGAAGTTGGACAGAGTGTACCCAGGGTTTTTTTATCCCATTTGTTTATTTTATTTTAAGCTCATTAGCATTTTAGTTGTAACAGAGTCATATTTTAATCGTCGTGAACATGTCACATATTTAGTCGTATCTATAAATAGCATATTACACAGTTGCCATTTTTAGACCTAAGAGTGTTCCTTCTATACCATTGCATATGGTACATCACACAGTAGTAATTTAGGCGTAAGAGTATTCTTTCTGCTCTTCCATTATTCAGTCAGACCGGACAGCGGAGACAGTTGATATGATCATTGTTGTGTTATTAATAGAACAACAGTCCGATGTTTCTTGTAGAGCAGAGCACTTGTATGGATGAATTGATCCAATTTCGACCGTGGATCGACGATGATTGTTGCTTGTGCATAGTTATTCTATAACAACACAAAGCTGGTCAATGAGGGCCCTGAGTTCTGAACTCACGATCGATCGCTTACAAAGCGAACGCGCAACCAATGTGGCTACAAACACCCCCTACCCAGGGTTGACAACTATTATATTGGGTTTTCCGAAAAGTTCGTGCCGAGTTTCGGGAAAACAATAGCATCGTTTTTATAGGCCGGCATACATTTATTCAATTTGATTTGCACAGTTTTGTTCCACAATCTTTCACCATTTTTCACCAAGCTTAGAAATAATTATTTTTTAGAACATGTATGCCTTTTCTTCGAAACCTGTTCAATGTATTTTTATATTCTGCCATAGATTTGAAGTTTTTGCCCTTGAGAGAATTTTGTTTTCGACCAATTTTTTTTTCAAGATGACCCCAGATCTCGGCATTTTATCCATTTTTATGTCTTTTGGCATCGAAAAGAGAAACTCGATTTTTCCGATAGCATAAACTGATACTTGGTTAAGTAAAATATAATATTAGCATGGTTTCTTGCTGTGGTGGCTGAGAGCAGACAATCGACCCCAACGAGTTAATATAACTTGTTGTGTTGTGAAAGGGATATGAAGTTTGACATTGCCCTTAGAAAACAAGACCCCTATAACTTTTTTTTTATCCCTTTTGTTTATTTATTTAGGCTCATTAGCATTTTAGCTGTAAAAGAACCGGGTTTTGAATCGTGTACATGTTACATGTTATGGTTTCTAGGATTTAGGCGTAAGAGTATTTTTTCTGTTCCATTACATTATGATAAAAATCGCAGTAGTAGCCATTTAGGCGTAAGAGTATTCGTTCTGTTCATCCATTGTTCAGCAGACCGAACAGCGGAGACAGTTGATATTGATCATTGTTGGGTTATTAATAGCACAACAGCCCGATGTTTCTTGTAGAGCATCTTCTTGAATGGCGTTAACGTTCCCTATGGAACTTTTGCCGTCTCAACGTATGCATTAACTAGCGTCATTTGTTAATACTTAGTTGAGATTTCTTAAGCCAAAAAACACGCCTTGAACGTATTCCGAGGGACAAGCTCTAGAATACGCGTGACCACAGTGCAAGTCAAAGGAAATTTCTCTGACGAAAAATCCCCCGACCAGAACGGGAATCGAACCCGAACACCCGGCATGATAATGTGAGACGCTAACCACTCGGCCACGGGTGCACGGGTTGTAGAGCATAGAGGGTATGGATGAATCGATCTTTGTTCCACCTTGTATCGATCTCCATTGCTGATGGTAGTTGCGTGGACGTAGTTATTCTATTGCAACACAAAGAAGGTCAATTGATGGCCCTGAGTTATGAACTCCCGATTGTTCGCTTAGTAAGCGAACGCGCAACCAATGTTCCTCCAAATTTTGTGGCTTATTAACATATCAACGGTCCTTCACGAACCCCCAGAAGAATTAATCGACGACGAGAAATATCGAAATTCTTACCATGAGTGGATAAAGTTTCGTGAAGGCTTCGGTTGCTCGAGTAATACGATTTTACTAAAAATACACGTTCTTGTAAATTGTACATCTTGACACTGAAAACCGTCTGATCAGACTGAACGAGTAGCCGAATATTATCGTCCCAAAGTGGGGAATGCAGTATTACCCTCGACGGAGCGAAAACAAAATTTTACAAGGAGCTATCCGATTGTTGTTCAATCTGAAAGACCCTGTACACTATAGTTTCACTTTTGAAGTTGGTTCTACTTTGAATCCGATGAACAAACATTATATAAAATCTTATTAACGGCTGTTCAATAAAAAATGAGAATGATTTCAATACCTTCCTGTAAACAAAGTAAAGAGCGTAACTTTTTTTCTCACCGAGATAATTACTCTGTGGGCTCCCTAGATTGCTCGTTCCTTTTCGCACGGGTACTGCCAGTTTGATCAAAGATGGCATCGAAACAACAAGCACTTCGCGAGCGCGTTGTACGGTTTTTCGAAAAGCGTGAAAGTCAAAGAAAAAGTTACAGTAGACTACATTCGGGACGAAAATGAGCCGGTGAGCACTGTTTACCGGATCCTGGCATCCGGGAACGTCGAGCGGAAGACCGGTAGTGGCCGTCTGGCGAAGATCATGACGAGGCGTCCACACCCCCCGAGGTGAAGTACAAATACAAGCATACGTTTGAAAAGAAAGTTATGCTGTATAATGCAATCTCCGACAAAGGGATTGCAAAGAACTGGTTCAACAAGCCGAGCGGTCTTGCCATCAGCCAGAAGGAGTACCAGGAGGAGTGCCTGGAGGAAGTTCTGGTTCCGTTCTTAGATGAGCATCATTCTGATGGGAAGTACGTCTTCTGACCGGACAAGGCGTCTTCCCATTACCCCAAGAAGACGTTGGCGTACCTCGAGGAAAAACAGATACCTCACGTACCCAAGAAACGGAACCCGACCAACTGGGTGACGTCCGATCGAGGATTTTTTCGGCTCCCTCAGTGCCCAGGTGTAGAAGAATAATTGGCAGGCCACGAACACCAAGCAGCTGACCACGACCATCCGGAATTGCATCCGGAAGATGGATGTCAGTGCTGTACAGCGCTCTTGTGAGAGCATCTCCGCCGGCTGGTACGGTACGGCTGAGCACGGCCCCTTTTTTAAAAACAACCGTTATTGTTGTAATTAAAAAAAACTGAATTGTTTGAAATAATTTTTATTTTATTTTTTTTATTTACTACATTATTTGGCGCCTTTTCCGAAAGACGTTCTACTAGACGTTCTAGTTCTACGTCAAAAATTTCTCATCTCAACGTTCCATGCATTCATTTGAAGACATTAAAATTAAACCATCAAAGATAAAAGTTAGCAGCTTTTTATTGATCACCGCACTTCTATCAATATTTATGTAGTTTAAAAAACATTACATTTTCAATGTAAAACTAATAAACTTTATTTCTAAATATCATTTTTTTCATAACCCCGATTTAATGTACTCCCCCTTTAGGTGATTTTTCGGTTTTCAAGAAACTCAAACTTTGACGACTTTGACTAGTAAATGAAGTCCGATTGAGCTGATATTTTGCCCAAGGTAGTTTTTCGTATGAATCAACATTTTTAAAAAAGTTCCGTTTGTAAATTCTAAGGTCATTTTTCCCTACATCCATTGGCACTCTACTGTACACTTCGTAGTTATTCCTCCGTGATTGACCTGAACCAGCAAAATTGCACAAAGAACACACCGAATGACGCTTGGGAGTAGCAAATCATTCTCATTGTGCATGTTTCGGTGAATCGGTGACTATTTAGTCAATAACGACGCCGGCCACGTCCTTACAGTCATCAGGGGAAGGGAAGGAATGTTAGTGTGGTATTCATCGCCCGAAGGCCAGAAGGGTCGCCTGCATAGCGTGGTTCTCTAGCGATTACCAAGGAAGGAATAGTTGTTAGTGGGGGGAGGTAAGAATCAGAATAAATCGAAGAGAGAATCAGAATAAATTGTAGAGAACAATTTTCAATGGAATCTGTGCTTAACTGTTCTCTACTTGTTCATTGTATAGTTCTATGACGAAACATCGAATTTAGTACTCAAGACAAACGAAATTACTGTAAACAACACAGAACTCGGATGTCAAATGTCAACAGTTTTACTTGACATAATCTTAGTACAGGAAGTACATCGTCAATATGTCAAGACATGCCGTTAGGCAATGACCTGTCAGCAAACGTTGGTAGAGAAAATATTGAGAAATTAGAAGCAGCACTGAAGCGCGATCAGTCTGCCCCCATAAAACTTCTATCCAACGGCATCAATTAGGTCCATCCACAACGGGTGTAATAAGTACTCTCAAATATGTTGGAAGTCAATTAGCAAATAATGAAGCTTCCTGCCCCGTTGCGAGGGGGAGAGAGTGGTGGCACTTCCCTGCGCAGAAGCATCGCTTGGCTCAAGTAACCTTCGTGTAGTGCCACCTGGCGGGGGTCCTCGATCCGAATTCTGCACCGGCAGCACCACTTCTCGGCAGGGAGCGCATATTCAACCGCGGTCGCTAATTAGCATTTGATTTCAGTAAACTGTGACCATTTCCAGCCCACGGAGCGCCCTGGGAATCAAAACAGAAGCCCCCGAATGTATCACCATCATCATCATCATCACCATCATCGTGATCGGCATGATTATCATCCGCATCATCGTCATCAGAGGGGGGATCGTACTTTGAACCGATAGCGAATATGTGGTCTACGAAGAATGCGTGGTGACATTTTATAATTCAATGCAGATGAGCCAGGCTGATTCACAATATTCTCACGCTGTTGGTCAGAGTCCTGTCGACTCAGTGGACAAACTAGCTGGGAATGCCTCGCACAAAAAGGCCGAAACACGGGTGCTCCATTCTGAGCGCGCGAATTTCCTAGAATCATAAGCAGTAGAAAGCTCGGCGACTCATCAATTTCTCACAACCAGGCACCGTGTTTGTCCACCGAAGAAGATGCGAATTCCCTGGTCATCTTCCTCCCCGAAAACGAACGAAAAAGATTTTTATTCTCACAGGGAACCTGCGAGTGAGCGATGGCGCCCCGCAGAGTCCGGCTTGCGGTGGTGTGCTATCCATATGCTCTGAGATGATGTTAGGTGTATGTTTTGATCGGGAGGGTTATGTTTCTGTGTGACTTTTGATTTTTTTTTTCGTTCATGCTTTTTTATTGTTGAATCGTCTCCTCTGGGATGCCTCAGGCAGAATGACGCTACTAATATGTATGAATCATGGTTTTTTATAGCAGGAACGGACACTTGGGACTACGCTCGTAGCTCGTATTTATCTCTCGGAGTTCGGTTGCGAACGGTTCCACGCGCTGCTCAGGCCGTCCTGTCCCGTCATGGCTGTCGGTGGGATCTCAATAGGTATCTTTTTGTATCTTTTAGAAATACCGTCAATGGGGGTGCAATCGGTCCCAATGATGATAGTTTTCTGTTTCTCATCTTGCTGAACTACTATTAAGACCGTAAAGCATAATTCAATGATAAATTAATAACATTTGGAGATACTTGTAAGTATTATTGTGGAATTTCGAAAAAAAAGTAAGTCGCAACCTCGAAGAAAAAAAAAGATGATGATGATCCCGCCTCCTTCCCCTACAGAGGTTTGAGCAAGACGAGTTATCTAAAATATAATTTATTTTTCTCAGCATTGAAACCAGTTTAGCAAAAGAAAACGAACAGATTTTATTTACAGATATAAATTCGTATATAGTATTGCAATGTCAAAAACATCCCATCGACTTGGGAGTCGTGTCCGTCACAGACCCGATACGGTCCCGACAAGACTCTTGCAGCCAATTGGTCCACCAAACCACAAGTCTAACCGCTAGCCTCGTTTAGGATTAACAATGGATATTCCATCCAGAAAAGTCGAGGAATTTTCATTTACGAAAAACTCCTAGACCGGCTCTTAAAAAACTTCAACTTTATATCCTTTATATCTTTGCCACGCGCGCGACGCTCACACTTTTGTAGACTACTTTCATTTATTTTTTAACTAATACAAAACAAAAACAACAAAAAATAAAAATAGTTCATCATCACTAAGATCATGACAATCATCATAATACAGACGAATACAAATTGAAAATAAAAAATATAACATAAATGAAAAATTGTTCAAAATATTCTAAACAATACAATCCTATTAAAAACAAACTTCGTCAGGTTATACATAGAAAATAGTAAAAACAAAAGGAATCAACAAACTGTTCACATTAAGATATCCGTTCGTATAAAGCATTGTCAGTCAAAATCTTTGTCAATAAAAAAAACATTGAAAAAAAATTTTCTGCTGTTAGGAAAATACAGCCTTAATGTGTGAAATACAGTTTCTCTTAAATTATCTTAGTGTTGTTGCACGTTGAATGTGTGTTTGCATCGAGTTGAAAACATTTACTCCCTTAAAATATAACGAATTTGTGAAGCACATGTTGAGAAATGTGGTATTCTGCAAGCGCTGTAATATCGATATTTGTGTTTCATCGGCCACAAACAAAATGGAAGAGCAGAAATCCAGATGAGGAGCAGGGTTACCACATTTAATTCTGTAAAATTTTGAAAAAAAAATCTGTATATCTGTATTTTTAGCCAAAAAATCTGTATCAAAAAGTTAAGAGAAAAAAATGAAAATAAAGGTTTATTTTGACTTTGAACTTATATTTCTTATTTATCAATAAGTTTTGTAGAACTGTGCCTTTAAATTTATCATCAATTTCATCCTTGAAGCTTTATGATTTTGGGTGTCAACCGATTTCTGGCCTTTATTTTGTTGGCATTGTAAAGCGTGAATATCCGCTCAACACACGCTGAAAAAGAGTCTTACAAACGACCATCGCAATGGAAACAAAAATTTCTCATCACGCCTTTTGACATCCAACAGCTGGGACCATGTTATATCCGAGTCACTTAATATTTGCCCCATATATAATTCGACTTGAGTAGCCTGAATTTGCTATCCAACCCTTGTCTATTACTTGCTTCAACGAAGTGAGGAAATTGGCGCATTAAATCATTAAGGTTTAATAGCTTGACGAAATTTTGAGGGTTTATCAAGGCCGCAGTTATGTTTCACCAATTCAATATAGAAGGCAGGACAAATCGATTTTAAGATTAACTTTCTCCAAAATATATTTTTCATTAAGGCACATGTGGCGTTAGCCTGACGGGGCCGGGAGTCCAATATTTTGACAAATTTTGTCTTACAACTATGTTAGTAATATGTAACCGATTACTCGCGGTTGGCTCGAGGTTAGTATTACAAGTGTTCTCATAATTGGTATGTTGCAGTCTTCGATGCTCTATACGTGTGCCCGACACGGGCTACTTCCTATTGGGATGCAGCTGACCATTAATCAGCAACGCTCCCTAGTCTGTACCCCATATCTAGCGTGGTGCGTCTTTCTCGACTCGAGGAATCCAGGATAGAATGGTCACTAGCCGGCGCAATCATCAGTTCGTGTAGAGTTGTCATGAGCGGTACAACCTCTTGTTGAATGATCAGTGGACTGCACAACCTTTGGCCCGTGCATCTGTAATGAGTGTGTGTATGTATTGCCGCGACTAAGTAAAAGTTTATCGATCGCTAGGAGGGATATGAATATGAATTGCAAAAACATTTGATTAACTTTCTAGCTGCATCCAATCCTTTTTCAGTTGCTTCTGCATCGATACCAACGCAAATATGCTCAGGCTTCTACAAAATGTTTTCAAAATCTTTCACATCAAAGTCAGCATTAGCGAATCGTTGCACGTAGCTCTCCAAACATAAATTACCCAACATGATAAACAATAACATTCTTGTCTCATTATAAAGTTCGCAAAATTGAGAACTTTCTGATTGCAAAGTGCAATTGTCATCATTGATTAGGGGTAGAACAAAGTTTAGGAACAGCATAATCGGTTTAGTCAATATACGATTGGCGGATTGATTATGGTCATATTTTACTTGGAACGAAAAGAATAGTTTGAGCTCTTAACATAGCTCAAGATTTCGCCTAATAACTACCTCCTATGAAAACCCTCTCGTTCCGTTGCGTTCAGCTTTTTTTTATAAACCAAGGTTTCCATTTATGCGCTGCAATTTATTCAATATTTAAAATTGAATTTATAAATAAATCTGTTAATTCTGTATTTTTACTGAAAATCTGTAATTATGTATATACATATTCTGCATTTGAAATTTGGCTAAAAATCTGTAAAATACAGAATATTCTGTATATGTGGCAACCCTGATGAGGAAAGATGATTGATTTGTATAGGGATAGTGGGGGCAAATTGGTCATGAGGGGCAAAGTAGTCACCTGCTTGTTTGGTAGTATAACTATTGACTATAGATGCCTTATTAATAGTCACCTCATGTTTGAAGAATATAATGATTTTGAGTCACTCTGTACTTCAGTCGAGCTGTCGCATGTCAAGATATAAATAAAAACAGAAATTGCTCTCTCGATAGCCATTCGGCCGTAGCTCTGTGCATACCACGCGCACAGAGCTACGGCCGAATGGCCTAAGGAATTTAGTTTATTCAATCTGATTTATTGGACAAATCATCAGTTTAGACGACTGTTCACATATTCTAGGAGAAGTGAACACATATTTTGTTTAATCTCAGCGATTGATTAGCATAGAAATTACTTTGATGTTTTGGGACAAAGTGGCCATAGGTGAATAACGACTTACAATGCTATGTTCACTAAAGCTTATATACCGTATCAAATTCTGCTCTTGAAGAGGATCCTTTTGTGACTTGGACCCTGGATAAATATACCACTCCAACTAAACCAAGCCTCATTATGCGGAACGTTATGTGTTTCTTACTACGTTTTTGTATGCATGAGAAAATTTAAATTGAGACTCTAAGTGAATAGGCAAAACTTATTTCATACATGTACCTACTATATCGAATATGATTTGAACAAATTTGGACGAAAAAAACGCATACATCTATCCTATTTAGCTTGATGTGTGCGAGTGACCACTTTACCCCCACTAGGTGACCACTTTACCTCCAAGCAAAAAAAAAAGTTCGATTTTTAACCTTTTTTCTAATGATGAAAAGTGTACTATTTTGATTTTTTCTAGTAAAAGCCGTTTGCTATCTTGAACGAAAATGATTTTAACATTAATATTCTTCGAGAAACGGGAATTGAAGCGGTATGTGGACGCTGGAAATGGGCATATTCCTTAGGGTGACCACTATGCCCCTCACTTCCCATAGCTGTATTTCACTGTAAATAGTTAAATTATTTCTTAGTCGACACAAGATTCCATACTTCTTGGCAATTTTCTTGATGACATTGTCAGCAAGATAACGCAAGATTATGCAACCTGTAGCACCAAAAACATTCTAATGGCCCATAAAATTCCAGCTATTGATCGGCTTCTGTGTATTCTAGATCTAAATCCCATTGAGAATGCTTGGGGAATTTTGTCAGCAAATGTTTTGACGTAGGATTACGTCTTTCGGGAACATATTGGGGTACAAATTGAAAATCGAAAATCGAGCACATTGAGAAAATTGTCCAATTTCAAACACTTATTGCTCAGTCATTTCATGATGGATTGATGCAATTTTTGCGTCAAGCGATTTCGGCACTCCATAACAATTTTTTAAATTGAAGAAAATAATATATGTCATGAAACTGACTATTGCACAATAGAAAAATCTCAACCCCTATCCTAACGGAAATATCCACTTCTGATTGGTTCAAAATTGACGACACATGCGGCAGGTCCCTAACAGAGACATCAAAACCAAGCTGCCTGGGGGAAATTGGCATTGCAAATACATGTAAGTAGGGAGAACTTTTGTTCCTACCGAAATGTGTTCTCTAACAGAGACATCAAAACCAAGCTGCCTGGGGGAAATCAACATAACAAATTTTGAATAATGATGATGGTCCCACCTCATTCCCCTGTAAAGGTTTGAGCGAGACGAGTTATCTTATTGATAATAATTATATTACGGTATTTATATTTTCATCAACTAATACATGAAAGTAAGAGAGTTTTGTTCCCACCGAAAAGTGTTCCCTAACAGAGGAAAAAAGTATTCCCAAGGGGGAAATCGGCATTGTAAATATATGCAAGTCGTGGGATTTTTTATATTACAAGTAAGGTGAGTGATAGGATTAATTCTAGCAAATAAAATTTAAATTTGGAACTTTAACGTTGGTTGCTTCGTGAAATTTCATACCAATGACCGATCGTGTATTTTGAAAAATTTTGCACAAGTGTAAGTGCATAATTGTATATGGTAGCAGTTGTATTAAAATGACTTGATTTATTTAAATTTTCATAAATAAAACCAAGGTGTGTTCCCGTTCGAGAACGTGTCGTTTGATTTAAGCTGTCTATTTTGTTGTGTTCATTTTCATCCAAAATGGCCCTTTTCTGGGCCACCAAGTCATTATCAAAGAGTTTAACGATGTCATTTTTCAAACATATCCAAAATCAACAGACAGAGCAATGGAATCCTACATCAACTATGCGGTCGTGTCTCGGATACAACCCTCCTGTGACTTTTTTGAACGGGGCAGGTAATTTGAAATTACTCAGAGCACGGTGAAATCTCTCATTCACCATATGGTGAGGTGACTTCGAGAAATTATACTGAAGGAAGACGAAGTAACAAAATGAACAAAATAAACAAAATCGACTTTTTCGCAGTTTTGCATTCTACGCAATGTAATACGTTTGCTCAACATGCAAACAAACATTTTTGTTCGAACACATTTGAGCAATTTTGAAAAAAAAACGTTTCCAAAAATCACTGTTTGTCTGCATAACAGACGTAGCTCTATACAGCTTTCATACATCGTTCGAAAATCAACAATTATCAATATTATGTGCTACAAGCTAAATCTATATTTGAATCACATTCTTTGTAGAGTCCAAACATGCCTGTCACGATAGTGTCTTATTTAATTATTTATATTTCCACCATCTTCGACTACGTCGTATAAATTGTTTTCTTATGGCGGGTTTACATTAGGGAGATCTATAGCTATAGATGGATTTATTCACGTGAAAATAGGTGTAAACGGATGAGAATAAATATGATACACTTATTCGAGGTTTATATAACTTGAATAAATTCATATGTAAACGCTTGTGAATTTCTCACTGGAGAGAAATCACTAAAGTTGGATGCAGTTCTACTTCAGGTGAATAAATTCACCGAAAATATGAATATATTCATTATAGAAGTTCACGCTAGTGTAAACGGTTGATGCGATTTCTATAAATCTCATCATATTTCTTCACATGAATATATCACTAGTCTAAACCCACCCTTACAAACTAAATTAATTTAAACGCCTTATTCTAAGACTAAACACATTTTTGGACAAAGTGAAATCAAACTCATCACCAACATTGTTAAATGATCGCAAACATAAATTAAAACAGTTGTTAAAGCCATAGATCGTTCTGTGAAAAGAAATTAGGAATAATGTGGAATACCGGAAACGATGAGGAGGAATATTCCACGGAACCTGCTGTAGCAATTCGGGGCAATCCACGTTGTCAGTTATAAGGTCGAAGATAAGTTGTTTTTTACGCCTATCAGAGAGGATTTCTAAATCGATCAACTTGCATCAGGATAACTGGGAAGATTGATTGGATCATTCCATGGGATTTTTTTTCTGAATTCGCTCGATCGCAAGGATTTGCGTAACCTGGAACGGAGTCCAAACCGCGGAGAAATATTCCAAAATATTGCGAACGAGCGAGCAGTTCAGCGTCTTGAGACAATATACGTCGGCGAAACCTGAAGCATGCCGACAAATAAATCCCAGTACACATAGTTTTTTTTCACGCGGGGGATACGTACCTCGTAAAAAAAACGCGTAAAAAACCGCGTAAAAAACCATGTCACCTAATGATAGATATCAAATGGGACTATCTTTACGTAGAACGGAAGTAAAAAGTTGAGTGCTGCTCGCTTCGGTTTTCCTCACGAATGAGGTCATCTGGTGTTGCTAGAAGATTCCCTAGTAATTTGTACACTCTTTTGCCGATGCAGGTGCAGTACCACTGTTGGACCGTCCAGAGCTAAGTAGACAGGGAAAGACATTCACGAATAGCTGCCCGTATAAACCCCGTCCCATTGTACCGCCCGGCGGTGCGGCACTAAGCGCTAAACTCCGTTACAAGCACTAATTACCGTAATTTGCTCTGAGGGAACATGAGAGAAAAATGTGAGCTGATGGGGAGATGTGATATTGCACTGGTTAAACCGCGTTAATAGGAAAATCCGCGTAAAAAAACCGCGTTAATTGGAAAATCCGCGTAAAAAAAACCTCGTAAAGAAATCGCGCAAAAAAAACCGCGTAAAAAAACCTGGGTGTACTGTGTATGCTCTGGCGGTGAGGATACTTATACAGGGTTTTCCATTTCGGGCTTCCGAAAGTATACAGCCCTGCGCTGACAACCGTTTGACATAGCTGTCAACCAAAGCGTCATATCGTTAGTTGAATGTCTGACATTTTACAATATGGATCGTTTTAGCATCGCACAACGTGTTAATTTTGTTAAATTATACTTATAAAAATGATGAAAAACCGGCAAATGTTTTTCGGGCATTACGGACGGATTTTGGTCGTCATGGACGGCCTACAGAGCACAAAATCGCTAATGTAGTGCGTAAATTCGAACTAACTGGATCCGTAGCGGATATTGGGAAACCTGTGCATCATCGTAATGCGCGTTCGGCCGAAAATATTGCTGCTGTTGCTGCCAGTGTGGAGGATGACCCGAATGTTTCGATTCCACGGCGTGCTCAGCAATTGGGCTTGTCAAACACATCATTGTGGCGACTTTTGCATTTGGACTTGCACCTACATCCATATAAAGTCCAACTGGTACAAAAATTAGAGCGTGGTGACCATGGAATGCGTCGGGCATACGTCGATTGGGTGAACGAACAACAGCAGCAAAATGCTGAATTTTCGTTTCAAATTTTCTTCAGCGATGAGGCACATTTCGAGCTCGGTGGCTATGTGAACACCCAAAATTTCCGTATATGGGGCTCAGAAAATCCACACGTGATTGTTGAGAGGCCATTTCATCCGCCAAAAGTCACTGTTTGGTGCGCATTATGGTCTGGTGGAGTCATCGGGCCGTATTTCTTTGAAAATGAGGACGGCGAGACGGTAACTGTGAATGGTGAGCGCTATGGCCGCATGTTAACCGATTTTTTTTTGCCACAAATTGAAGATATGGATACGGATGACATGTGGTTTCAGCAGGACGGCGCCACGTGCCACACAACACGACCGAACATGGCCATATTGCGAACGAAATTTGAGGGACGCATAATTTCGCGTTATGGTGATGCCAATTGGCCGTCCAGATCATGCGATTTGAACCCGCTAGACTTTTTTTTTGTGGGGTTATGCAAGAGACCGTGTCTATGCCAACTCTCCGCAAACTCTTGAACATTTGAAAGACAACATTCGTGAAGTTATGACCGAGATACCGCCCCATATGTGCCGAAAAGTCATCGAAAATTACCTGTTCCGGATCAAGGTGTGCGAGAAAGCCCTAGGTGGACATTTGACTGATGTTGTATTTCACACATAATGGCATAAACCAAACTTTAATTTGAAATAAAAATTTCATCGAAATTCGAATTCTAAGCGTGTTTTATTTCAATTTACTTTCGGAATTTAAAATTGGAAAACCCTGTATGTTCGTTGAATTTAAGCTTAGAACCGATAGTAACTCCAAGATCGCAAATTGAATTCACATGTTCCAGAGAATCCAGTCCTATGTGACAGTGATGACTAATTTTTGCAACGTCAGAATATTATATTTATAGGGAGGTCTCCGTAGCCACATTGGTTGCGCGTTCGCTTAGTAAGCGATCGATCGTGAGTTCAAAACTCAGGACCCTCATTGACCATCTTTGTGTTGTTACAGAATAGCTACGTCCACGCAACAATCATCAGCGATGGAGATCGATCTACGGTCGAAATAAGATCGATTCATCCATGCAACTGCTCTGCTCTGCAAGACACATCGGGCTGCTGTTCTATAAATAACTCAACAATGATCAATCAACTGTCTCCGCTGTCCGGTGGTCCAACTGGATAATGGAAGAACAGAAAGAATACTCTTACGCCTAAATGGCTACTGTGTGAATGTACCATATGTTATGGTATAGAAGTAATACAAGCGAACGGCAACTGTGTAATGTGCTAATTATAGATATGATAACCATGTGACATGTACACAATTAAAATTCGGCTCTGTTACAGCTAAAATGCTAATGAGCCTTAAATAAAGAAATGGGATAAAAAAGGATATTATATTAAACTTTTTGCTGTTTACGCGCATTCCGTTGTCATCGCACCAGTTTAGCAGTCGATTTATATCCTCTTGTAATGCAGCACAATCGTTGACGTATGCGATCACCCGGAAACATTTCAAATCATTGGCGAGAGGATGTTTTGATGCAGAAAGCAGCTCACACAAGTCAATGACATACATAATAAATATTAGTGGGCCCAAAACACTCCCTTGAGGCACACCAGATGGAATGTTGAATGTCTTGGAACGCACGGAATTCACCACGGTATAGGCCTCGCGATCGGATAAATACGAATGCAGCCATTCTGTGACTCATACTGGGAATCCTATATGATTCAGTTTGACAATGATGAGATTGTGCGGTACCATATCAAAAGCTTTGGTAAAATCAACGTAAACCGAATCCTTGGTGTTTCCTAATAGATGAATATAAGAAACCATTGAAACACTGCTCATATAATTATTATTTTCTGTACACCGTACTGCGTTGAACAAAGAGAAGCAATTGTGTTTTTAAATGTTATAATTTTCTAATTTTCTGCATGTGAATTTTCAAGTAGATAATGGAACAATCAGATCAGTAGTAAAATTAAAATAATATTGGGTCTTAGTATTATAACTCCTCGGATCTCCTAGGCCCTCTTTTTGCCGATAATATCCTTCAACTGGACAGATTATTTCATTGGAAAGTTGCATGGTTATGCTTGTAGGAAAAAAAACCAACAAAATTACGTTTCCCGAACACTAATGGTATTGGTGATTATGTATCCTATGCAAACATGGGCAGTATAGTGGTGGCGTTATAAATATTCCCTCCAGTGTATGAATATAACAATAATTCAAACTAATGGTCGCAGTGGTGCAAGACTCCTGCGGAAGAAGAAGATTGAGCTGGGCTCAAGGTGCTATGAACATGAAAAGATAAAAAATTACACCACTAAACTACCTTCATGTTTTGGCCCAACGTCACCCCGTTTGGCGGTAGCGACTTATTGAAGTAAGGGGAATGTCAAATAGTGGGAATTGTGGGTCAAACAGTGTGTCTAAATCGACATGGGTGTGATATGTAAACATCCCTACCGCCCAAATAGTCCCAAAGGAAAGCCGGTCAAATCGAGAGCAATCGAAACGCTTGCGCACAGTGCATAGAACACACAGAGAGCGGAATGCCTAAATTCTTCCTCGTGATAAAGTGATACAATGATTTTTGTGATTCTGTGACTCTCGTCTGTGCGAGATTAACTCCGATCATCGCAGCACGCGCACGAGACGGATAGAATCAGAGGGTGGAATGGAATAAAATTCTTGGAATTATTACATGAAGATTTATTTCCAGTACGTGCTTTCCACGAATCCGCTGGAGAAAAAAAATGGGTATAGAGAAAAAAAAAAGACTCGAGTCAATAAAGTCAAACAAAACGGAACGTCCAGGGCAATTCTTTGGCTCTCACAAGAGGTCATGATTGTTCGAGGCTGAGACGCGACATCTCATGTGGAACACGCGGAACAAAGTTGCTTCTCTCTGGGGGGAAGATCCGCGCGTAATCCGTGCTTTGAAAAGTGAACTGAATGGATAGCTCAAAATGAGTCTTTGTTGGGTCTTGTCACGCGTTTGATCGATTGGGGCTAATTGGTTTTATGGATGCGCACAATAGAGCTCATTTAAGAAGTTTTGTAAAGTGATTTCCAAGGAATTGTAATTATACTTTCAACGACTTCATAACATTTATTAAGTTCATTCTATCGGAATAACATTAACCGGAAGACCATTCATCCGAATTCCGAAGGGATTAATTGCTTACCTAACTCGTCTCTTGAATGATCTATTGGTTGGACGCTAATTCTAGGTCCTCATTAACACTAACTCTTACATCAGCGATATTATTCTCTGTACATACTCTGCAGGCATGGATCGGTGGTTTAATGTCCAACACTGAAAAATCCGAGCGAAATTTGTCCACTGTAGTTAGGATGGTTCGCTCATTAAACTCTCTATGATAACCATAGAATGATCAATGTTCGTGAAAAACATTTATAACATAGCACAGACGTCACGAATCACGCGTGAGTTCTCAAAACAGAATGTTAAAAAAAAACAGACCCACAAAAAATCACCCTGTACACCCAAACTAGCGTTGGCAGAAAACATTTCATCTTTGGCAGAAATGATGCCATTTCGTGTTCTGGAGGGTCAAATACGCAAATAATGAGCTGTTTTAAAAGCTTAAAAATGGTTTGTATGTATGCGAGCGGATATCTTTTTCTGTTTTCTTTTCTCATTTCATTTGGGATTGTGCCAAAAAAATTCCATAATACGTCAATGGGGATCGAACCAAGACCGGCTAGAATGCAAAGCTATTTCACACGACCACGCTATCCGTATAGCTGCCAGCACTGTTATATAGAAGCGTGATAATATTACACCTCATCATAAAATGGAAAGTGTTTTCTATAAGGATAAAGAAAATGGATTTCTGTCTGTTTATCTGTCTGTCTGTCTGTCTGTCTGATTCTTATGGACTCGAAAACTACAGAACCGATAGACATGATAAGTGGTATGTAGGGGTTTTTGGGGCCGGGGAAGGTTTTCGTGATAATTTGAGACCCCTCCCCCCTCTCTGAGGGGTGGCTGCCTTACAAATGAAACACAAATTTCTGCCTTGCTCGAGAATTGATCAAGCAAATGAAACCAAATTAGGCATATGGAGGTTTTAGGGTGCAAAAAATGTTTCTATGATGGTTAGGCACTCCTCTCCCCTTTCAAAGGGGCGGACGCCATACAAATGAAACACACATTTCTGCATTACTCGAGAATTACTCAAGAAAATCGAACCAAATTAGGCATATGGAGGTTCTAGGGTGCAGCAAATGTTTATATGGTGGTTAGACACTCTACCCCCTTCTCTAAAGGGGGGCTGCCATACAAATGAAGCATACATTTCTGCATAATTAACCACCTTAGAAATGTTTCTTGCCCTCTAGAACCTCCACATGCCAAATTTGGTTCCGTTTGCTTAATTAGTTCTTGAATTATGCAGAAATGTATGCTTCATTTGTATGGCAGCCCCCCTTTTAGATTGCCGAATATGTTGATAAGAGCAAAACTCGAGGAAGGAATTGTCCGATTTAGGGCTGTCTTTATTCTATCATATTTTCTGTATCAAACATTTATTCCTTGTAACGGAGAAACATGTTATTTGCAAGTGGTTGAAAAATAAAAGGTAAAAGGTAAATTCAACGGGGTCGATAAGAAGATCGATCAATGAACAGTTCTGCGATTTGACCCATGAACTTGCGCTTAGTAAAAAACGTGAATGTTTGAAGGTATTGATAACAAAAAACAAATTTTGGGCGGGACGAAGTTTGCCGGGTCAGCTAGTACATTATACAAATGATATACGTGTATTGGGGAGTAGAACATTTTCTGTTATTTTTTAGGTCATTTAATATAATAAATTGGGATGCCATGTACATGTGCTAAAAATTAACTTTGGGTGTATAAATGCAATGGTATTCGCGTAAATGTCATGAGAACTTTCGGCGGGTAGAGTAACTTAAACATTGAGACGGAGTCAATCAGCCAATAAATTGCTATCACATAATTATTTACAAAGAACGCAATTGGCTCTCGAATGAAGCCACGCGTCGCACACATAGAGCGGAACCACGCAGGGAAAATCAATAACTTATTGCCCTCTGTAGTGGAGCGAAAGCTTTTCTCCGTCCTCATCGGGAACAGAAAATCTCTGAAATTCGCAAACATTAATCTTTATATTTCTGACTCTTTCTCTTCGTCCTCCACTGCATCAATCCAATTGACCAAGAAGTGCCTTTATTTCTCACCTTCAATTTTTTACTCTCGTTCCGGACGCTATGCTCTCCCCATCTTTCTCTTGCTCTCTTTAACCCATCATGTTGATTATTGTTCCCATATTTCTTGGGGATTTTTCTCCATTTTGCTATCGACTCCCCTCTTTCCGAACAACAACAACGACAACAACAACAACAAGTAACAACACCAACCGTTTTTCACTTGTTTTTGTGTTCGCCAGGCAGCAATCGCGGCACTGATTTATGTATGCTGCGAGACTACGAGACGCAGTCATCGCCCCATCTCGCTCATCTCATGAACGCGCGATGTATTTGTTCGTTTGTCATGCTTCTGCGCAGGAGTTTGGTGAATTTGGTTTTTGTTCACACTCAATCCAAAAAGTAATAAAAACAACTACGAGAATATACAAGAGATTCCGGGCATTCTCGCTTCGCGAAGATTAACTTATCCCCTCAGGAGGTTGGAGAGGGAGAAGTTTCCGAATTGCTACGGTTTGTTTTTCTTTCTGTGCAGTCACCCCTCGGCGAAGAACTTGTGGAAAGGTGCGAAAAAAAAAACGCAACAGCATAGAATATGGTGCTAAATATATGTTACGGTCAAGTTTGGTGAAATATTGTTTAACTTCTTTTTCTTCGACTGCTTCACAGAGTGAAATTGAAAGTTTTATTCACACCCAATTTAAGTTTGGTTTACCCTCCCTAGGGACCGAACTTGGCGCAACAGTTGGGCGCGGAAATTGGTATTTGAATTGTTCATTTTTTTTCTAAATATTATATATCGCAAGAGAATGATGGAAATGTGGCTATGATCAAAACCCTGTGGTAGACAACCATTCACGGAAAATGTTGAAATTATTTTCCTACAGAAAATGAGTGGTTTGATTGAACTCGCGCATAGGTCTGTGAGTCCGAACAATCAATAATTCGTTCATTTCTCAGAAAACATCAATACTACGACTTTGCGATTCTCTCTAGCTTCGTCATTCGTCGTTCGTCATCGTTTAGCGTATCGTATGAGTTGGTACGAAGGGAACGTGTATCACTTTTATACCACTTTCGGTCTGAGACACCGACACGAGTATAGGAGTAGCTTTTTTGAACAAGTGACTTTAGACGTAGGACTACGTCTTTCATTACGGTTGCCAAATCAGAAAGCAGTTCACGTTTTTATGGAATAAAGTTAACGTTCAAAACTATTTTTGCCGCGAGCGGATTTTGGCGATTTACATACCAAACGAATCGAAAATTCCCTAAAATTTGTTTGATATGCTATACATTATAATCCCATAGTCTGTATATGGTTCAAATTAATGAAAATTTGAAGCATTCCCATTTCCTCATACATTTGCTCTGTCCATTTGTGTGCTTTCCCGAACAGAGCTGTCAATAACGAGCAACTTATCGATGAGCAGCAAAGGAGAAATCGTAAAATGTAAAGTCTCCGTGAACAAAGGAAAAGAAGAAGAACAAAGGGGAATATTTGCCTAGAGTATAAACAGTTGATCTCGCTGAGGCAAACTTTCATTCTTCGTGAGAAAATCGACTGAACAACATCGTTGCTGGGCGAGCTGGACGGCAAGGGATCGAATGCCTTCCTCAAGGAAATAGGGGAGGAGAAGTAATATGATGGGTAAAGTTTTCCAAGGGCCTTTTTGAAGGTTAGAGACGAATAAACTGAAGAAGTTGAAAGTGTTTCTAATTCATCAAGCATGGAAAAAGGCAAACTTTCAGTCTCGTTCTGTTTTCAAAGCAATGGATATCGTTTGTGCTTCCCTATTTTGCGTCATCACATGTCTTCTTTTCGGATTGAGCTGTGAACGTGACCAAATTTCTACCTCGCTGATGTCTCTGGCATTGCAATCATTGCATCAAACTGACGCCATTGCATTAAGGTTCTGAGCTACATAATCGTGTGGGGAATCATAAAGCTAGGCTGTCGTCAGCTCACCAAGAAAGTAAATGTTCTGGAATTTTGACAGTGATTTGGTTTCACATGACGGTAGGAAAACTCTCTCCACAAAGAATGACAGCTAAGCTAATCAAGACTGGTAATATAACCAGAACGGGCTGTTGAGAAAAGCGCAAAACGGAGATAAGTAAGTGTATAATTAGTTGCTTCAAGCCATTGATATATGGCTTTGTGTGCGTACGTGCGTGCTTCATAACTCGTACGTAAAAATAGTGCATCTTCGCTACGCTGAAATCCCATTTGTATCTGCTCCCGTGTGCATTGGCCGCAACAACAATCGCCTAATTTTTCATGCTATGATTGACGATTGTTTGATGTTGCAAATTATGCAGCCGTAATGACAAATATAAACAAGGAAGAGAGATAGCGGGAGGGAAATATTTGCGCTAGGGTATTAATAATAAATCTTTGCTTAACCAAATATTCAGCCTTTTTCCAAGCAGTTAACATTGCTTGTTTTCAGTCATCAATGCATTGAACTGACGCGCTGGTGAAGCAGGTGTTAAGGTTATGCACCATAAAATTATTTGGGGAATACCAAGTTATTCAATAAATTATATTAAGTTATAAATTTATTTGAGCTCGTGTGCCAGTCGCAAAACTGCTTTCATTAAGGATTGCATTTGCGCTAATCTTGATCATGATGAAGCAGTGCTTTTCTTTTCGAGGTTGTTGAGATTAACAGATAGAGTTTATTTCGTTTATTTAGTCACCACGAAAGTAAATGTCGTTTGGGAATTTTATATGTGATTTGATTCCGCTTGCCAAAAGCAAAACTTTCTCCACTGAGGATGACAGCTGCGCTTATCTCGAGTATGTATTGTTCTGCGAACACAAGAATGAAACATCAAACAATTATCGTCAAATGATTCTACAATAAAAGAAACATTTCAGGGCAGCCAAACCGGTAGAATGGCTATTTTAAAATTTTCGTAGCATTATAAAATAATATCCGCAGTTACAAACAAGCGACTTGAATTAAATCACAGCGTAGTTCTACGTCAACAATGCGGTCGTGTCTTGAACACAACCTCCTATTTTAAATTGACTAAAATAACATATATCATGAAACAAACTATCGAAAAATTGAAAAATCTCAACCCCTGTCCTAAAGTACCCACATCTGATTGGTCGAAATTGACGACACATGCGGTGGTTCCCTAACAGAGACATCCAAGCTGCCTGGGGGAAATCGACATTGCAAATACATAAAAGTAGGGGGAGCTTTTGTTCCCACCGAAATGTGTTCCCTAACAGAGACATCAAAATCGCCATGCAAGTTAGGGGCATTTTTTATATTGCAAATGAGGTGAGTGACACGATTAATAGTAGCAAATAAAATTTAAAACCTACGTTACAACTACAACTACGTTACACTGTGGTGGGATATTCTGATAAGAAAAAATTAACATATCATTAAAAACTGTCATAATAAGTTCCTGAATTTTGAATTTAATTCAAGCAGACCCTTTTTGAAGTTTTTAGTTATAGACGATTTAAGAGCAGGTGATAAGTGATTCCAATATACAACCCCTCTCACTAACATCGATTGCCCATAGTAAACAAATTAATGTTGTGGAATTAAAACACTTATGGTTCTCGTGTTTCTCATAAACTGAAGTTGTTCGAATAAGTACTGTGACACGCAACTTTTAACAATTTTGAAAAAGTTTATGCATGTACGATACACATAAAATTGAAACTACATCATAATAAAGTGCTATGTAAGTGTGAAACACTGGAATATCTCGATAAATTGTAGACATATCTTACACATGAATTCAAAGCAACCCTTAGTCTGTTGAGTGCGGTCGCAAAAGCATTAGTGTAAATGAAATCTCCGTACAAAAAATGAGGAAGAATCAACGACTTGAATAATTTTATTTTCGTGGATGTTTCCAAATGTCGAGTCACTATCTTACTACATTGAAAATTGGTGAAAACATCCCATGACAAATTAGATGTAAATATAACACCCAGATTATAAAGTTTATCGACATATTCAACAACTTGTCCATCAAAAATTTTTGGAGGTGGTGTAGCTGTAGTTTTCCAAACAAAAAGGCCTTTCTCAGGGCCACCAAATCATTATCAAAGAGTTTAATTCTTCAAACATATCCAAAATGAACAGATAGCCTAACGGAATCCTACGTCAAATATGCGGTCGTGTCTCAGACACAACCCTCCTGTGACTTTTTGTTATCAATACCTTCAAACCTTCAAACATTCACGTTTTCTTACTATGAGCAAGTTCATGGGTCCAATTGCAGAACTGTTCATTGATTGATCTTCTAAACGACCCCGTTGAATTTACCTTTTTTACAATAAAATTCCTAGTATTTCTTACAAAACTCATCATTATAATATAAGATTATTTTCAGACACAATTCTCCTTCAAGCTCCTTCAACCACTTGCAAATAACATGTTTCCCCGTTACATGGAATAAATGTTTTATACAGAAAATATGATAGAATAAAGACAGCCTCAAATCAGACAATTCCTTCCTCGAGTTCTGCTCTTATCAACATATTCGACGATACTTTTTTATTGGTATAGATAGAAGAAGATATAGGAGTGCGTTTTATCACATTAAAATCCATTTCTAGTTTCGGACAAAGATCAATTTCGCTAGCGCAAACATCAAATGGACTAACAGCACTTGTCACATATGAGAATTAAATTTTCCGAATTATCCCTTTTTCCTTCAGAGTTTTCCGAAAATTTTCAATTGTCATGTTTGGTTGGAATATTTTTGGTTGAAATAAGTGTAATATTTTTATGGGACCCCCTCTCCATTCCAGAGGAGGGAGGGGTGTCATACCATCATAGAAACATTTCTCATACCCAAAAACCCTCACATCTCAAATTGTCAATCAATTAATTGTCAATCTAATCAATTCTTGCAGAAGTTTGGGTTTGTGTGCCCCTGTAATTTGTGTTTCATTTGTATGGCAGCACCACAGCACCGACCCCCCACCCCGCCCTAGAGAGGGGGGGTGTGGAAAGTTTAACCACCATAGAAACATTTATTGTACCCTAAAACCTCCATATGCCTAATTTGGTTCCATTTGCTTGATTAATGCTCGAGTAATGCAAAAAACAGGAAGTGGGTTATATCTATGGTATAACCGCAAGGGTGACGTAGGACTATCGTTGATTTAGAGATCATTTGTTTGAAGTTGAATCTGAATTCATTCTGAATGAATGAATATTTGGGGGACTTCGAAAACGAGAGCGTTACGTTGGAGGCACAAGGTTTTATGCATCCAATATTGGATACTGAAATACCCTACTGATAGGGAAGAATAATCTTCAGAAGCTATCCTGTTGATTGCGATTCATTGAAAAATCACAAGACCAAATGTATTTGGTCACAGTGTTACATGGATAGAAAACATTAGAATAAACTTTTTCACATTAATGTAATTTTAAATTCCCAGAGGAACTGGCAGATTATTTTCAGTAACGATTAGATATTTCCACATTATCCTCGATACTGGAAGCCCACCAGTGGTTAATGCTAACTCGATAACCATCTGTTAATAGCACTTGATTGAATCATATTTGGTTACAGTGTTACATGGATAGAATACATTCAAATAAACTCTTTCACATGAATGTATTTTTAAATTCCCAGAGGAACTGGCAGATTATTTTCCGGATCTTTCTCGATGCTGAATGGCATCCAAACGGAAAGAATTCCGTACGTGTATGTGTGTGTAGCGGCTACTTCGATGGTCACCTTCTCTTCTCCTGAAGGATCGGCTTCTCTGTGCTCCCTCACAGTTTCAAACAAACTGCTTGCGTTTCAGGGAAGATTTCGATCCTTCGCCGTCCAGCACCCTCAGCAACGATGTTGTCTTGTCGATGTCCTCACGAAAAATGAATGCATCTCACCACCAGAATATCGCTTAAGTATGCTTTTTGTGTGTGATTGAATCGAGAGAAGGCGTGGTTTACGATGGCAATTTGGAAGGCAAACTAGAGGGGAATGAACTCTCTGAGCTCGGAACTTTCGGTGACTGAGCAATAATCGATTGCGGGCGCATACAATATTGGATACGGAAATATCCTACTGATGGGGAACAATAATCTTCAGAAGCTATCCTGTTAACTGCGATTGATTGAAAAATCACAAAACCAAATGTATTTGGTCACAGTGTTACATGGATAGAAAACATTCAATTAAACTCTTTCACATGAATATATTTTGAAAATTCCCAAAGGAACTGGCAGATTATTTTCCGGATCTTTCTCGATGCTGAATGGCATCCAAACGGAAAGAATTCCGCGCGTGTATGTGTGTATGTAGCGGCTGCTTCGAGATCTTCCCTGGGAACCGTTTGTGGCATCACTCTCCTCCTGATGGATTCCCTTTTGGCCTAAGGTGCACAAACAGGCTCTTGGTGACACCGTTCATCCGCGCTTTCGTGATAAACGAAGAGCTTCACCACAACAGCGACAACCTGCTCCAATCGCTGTTCAATTTGAACTGAGTGGATTTCCGAGCGGCGCTCGCTTATATGCCTATTGGTGATTTCAATAGCCTGTTTTGAAAGCAATTTTAAGACTATTGAAACAAGTTTTTGGATCAGAAAGTAACAAGTATAGAATGCGTAGACATTTTATCTTTCGAATGAAGTGTTTATCATACCATTTCGTTCAGTTGTTTAGCAGCTATTAACGCTCAAAATCTCGGTCTCCGGCGTAACGCTTTCGTTTTCGAAACTTTGATTTTACACCCCGGTATAGAAATGAAAGACGTAGTCCTACGCCAAAATTTTGTTTCATTTGTAAGGCAGCCCCCCTGAGAGAGGGGGAGGAGTATCTAACTACCGTAAAAACATTTATTGCACCCTAAAACCTCCACATGCATAATTTGGTTTCATTTGCTTGATTAATTCTCGAGTAATGCAGAAATTTGTGTTTCATTTGTATGGCAGCCCCCCCTTAGGAAGGGAGGTGGAAAGTCCAACCATCATATAAACATTTATTGCACCCTAAAACCTCCATATGCCATATTTTGTTTAATTTGCTTGATTAATTCCCGAGTAATGTAGAAATTTATGTTAATTTGTTTGGCGGGCAGAAACGATGCAAACGAAGCACCTAAATGTTTCGCTGAGTGAATACACCCATACCTCGCTATACGGCCATTCTTTATACGGCTTTTCGTTGAACAAGCTTGGAACCGTTCTGATAGAGTTTGTATGAATTTGTATTGGTATAATTGATTCGTTATACGGCTTTTTTATTAGCGGCCCAGAAACATATCTAGGCCGTAAAGCGAGGTATGGGTGTATCCCACCAATTAGAAACAGATTCCTCTCCAGTTGGTCTAACTATCGTTTTGGAAATCGTTTATATTCCATTAAAACACTCATTATACAGCCCTCAATCCGAATCAGTATTTTGATCCACTCCTCGTTCTGTGGAATCACAGCTCGTATCACTACGAATACCTTGCAATTAGAGTAAAACCACCGTAACAAGTGCTCCCAATTGGCACCTGTGGCCCGAATTCCCCGCGACTGTAAGCCCGTTCGCGGTCGTGATTAACCCAATGTCACATAGGCGAAGAAAGGTATCCCATCGTGAGGCGACTCGTGTCTCTCCCGGGCGCGCGGAGATCGTGCAAATTGTTATTACTTTTGAGCGAATATTAATTTATGCCCCTTTCCAGCTATTAGCAAATCACGATGTATCCGCAGCCAACCGCGCGCCGTTGCCACAGCCCCTTGTCATTTCGTCATTCGGCGCTGCGACTCTCCGCGGCGTTGAATTTGCATTACTCACAACCTCTTTGAGAACGCGTTGCGACGTCGCCTATGGAACTTCCTCCCCCCGCCCATGTCTTCTGGTTTCACCTGTTGGGTAGATGCAGCGCAAGATCGCGTCACGTAATTTATCGTGGCGCTGATTTAATCGGACTATAATAGCTGAATTAAAGTATTATTTGAAGTTTGGTCGCTGTATATACACTGTGTACACTCACGTCGCGGAGACCCCGGAGGTCACGTTAGGATAACATAGAGGGTGGGAGATTGGCTGTATGGTGGTACGGTAGTTACCAGTTACTATCCGCCATATCATCTGATCATGTCCGATCATAGCGAGATGACGTCGACGAACTCTCGTGCAGCAGCTCTAGACTGACCAAGGCGCGATGGGTCCGTTACAGACAGACGGCGGGTCCGGGTTTTCGGTGCAATCGTTACCGTACACCTAGTGTTGGAAGGTGGAAACCGGTTTGCTGCACCTGATGTGTTAGCACTCGGTCAGATTCTGCACAATTCCCCCCAACCAGAGCCGGTAATAATCGATACATATTGATATTGTCTCGGAGATTGGCAAGGCAAATTGATTTCACCAGCGGTTGCTACATTCATCAACTGATGATGAAGCATGACGATTGAGCGAAACAAGTTCGATATTAAAATCTGAGCTGTCCCCCCTAATCAGGTGATGAAACGTTTGTCACTTAACTGTCCATTCAATTGGACACTAACTTTGGGGGTCAATAAATCGTCGAATTTCACGAATGGTCTGTTTGTTCACCACTGCCTCGGGCTCTACATTTTAGTAGCGTCTTCTCCGAGTTTACCCATGTTTATGCAGATTTGGCTAGGTTCCTCGCGAGTGACACCATCGACCAGAAGATTGCGCGAAGAGGACAGTTTAATAATTAATTAATTTTAGGAAATAAAACCCAAACAAACAGAACGTTAATGAAAACGACCACTCGAGAAATAAAGCTACACAAATCCAACAAATTGAAAAGTGGTCCCCTCGCCGAGCTTCCCCCGGGCCACAATCTTTGACCGCTCCGTTGCCTGACACTAGTCGTATTTCCAGTGAAATCGAAACGCGATACATTCCAATTAGCATTTTATTTTCTCAGGTTTTTTTCAGCAGCATCTTTGGCTACGTTTCGACTCTTATCCGACGCGTTTGGTGGGTATGCTCGGGATGAGCCCAAGAGGAAGTGGCGGAGCGGAGTGAAAAGACAAAATCATCAGCACTACTGGCAATAAAGACAATAAATTAGAGCCCCCAATGCCAAACCATGCACGCACACACACACACCCGGGCCCGGTAAGGTTCGCGTTGAGTCCAGGTCTTTCCGTGGCCCCGCGCGGTCGTCGTTGCGAGATAATATAGTTGTCAGTATGTCTCGCGGGAATCTCGTCGTCGCGAAGGTTTTCTGCCGTAGTTTCGGGCCAAACCTGGGTGGAAATTTATAGTTGCAGCCGCAATCACTGTGACCAATCGTGCGCGCCTGTAAACCCCGCACCGATCGGATGGGGTCGTTCGTTTGAATTTGGCGGAAAATTTATGCCGGACCAGGCTCAAGCCGTTCCGATCCGCGGTCTGCCGCAGATAATTGATTATTTTATCAATTCGCACGCTGCACCGCTCCGGTACAAAAGGGGTTTTGCAGCTGGATAGCTCGGGGGAAGATGGCGTAAGGGTGCGCACTATTGCGGAATATATTGGGGCAGAGCTTGCAAATGAAAGGATAAACTGAGGGCGAATTCGGTGAACGTAAAGTCTCTTCTGAAGCTTTTCCAATGGTAAACAATGTATTTGCTTTACGTAGTGATATTTTCTAAATCCGACCAACAAGCCTTTTTGCGTAGAACTACATCTTTCATTAAGGGTACCAAATCAGAAAACACGATTTTATGAAATAAAGTTAACGTTAATAACTATGGTTGCCGCGAAGGGACTTTGGCGATTTACATCCCAAACTAATCGGAAGATCCCTAAGATTTGTTTGCTATGCTATGAATTACAATTCCTTTGTGTTCAAACAGTTTAAATTGGTGAAAACTAGAATCAATTCCATTTTCCATACATTTGTCCCGCTCATCTGAGAGCTTCTCTACCTATGCCGGCTATAATGAGCAATAATCGGCGAGTAACGATGGGGGAACGATTTAATGTCTCCGTGATCAAAAAAAGGAGAAGAAGATGAACGAAGGGGCATATTTGCTTAGAGCATAAATATTGAATCTTGCTGAAACAAATTTTTAGTATCGTTCTAGATACGAAGCAATGAACATCGCTTGTTCTTCCTTGTTTTGCGTCATCACATGTCTTCGTTTCGGATTGATTACTTACTCGCTGAGGACTCTGGCATTGCAATCATTACATCTGACGCCATTCCATTAAGGTGAAGGTGGAAGCTAGCCACAAATGGCTTTCACAATGGAGCTCATTTCTTTCACACCCTCCCTTACCCCTCGTCCAAAATTCAATAATTTTTCAAAACAGTGTGAAAAAAATGATTGTTTTCGCACACTTCCCATCAAGGAAAATCAACCAAACTCTAATCGATTACTCACAAGATATTAAATTTTCATCTGCTGTCGCACTGTATAGTGAAAAACGTCGGAAAACTCGAGCTAGTGCTCCAAAAGTTAAATTTTCATTTTTCAATCTTCGGCAATGGTTTTGTTTGTATTGGCGAAAGCATCGTTATTTTTTCGACACTGATGCCAGACAACATCATCGAAACAACTATAAAAACCACTCAATAAAATATTATTCCTGAGTCATAGCGTTTCATGGCGTGAAAATCAATAGAATAAAATTGTGTTGATATCAATACAATTATTATTTTAACGTTTAATGGATCTAGAATGTAAGTTTTAGCAACTTCAACATTGGGTGAGAAAATTGTATTGCAGAGCTCGGAACACTGCCATGGCTGCCTATGCTTTCAAAAACAGTGAACGGAAAAGTATTACATTCAATGAAAATGACTCGGCCAACGAAGAGAAGGGTTAAGGCTCTACAACGTGAATATGTGAAAACAATACGATCAACGAAGGAAAATATTAAGGAATCATCAACATCGAGTTACTATGCGGAAGAACTTGTTAATACAAAAAGAGCCCCAATTCGCATGTGTTATAAATTTGCTCTTGTTACGCTCGCGTATAATCAGAATTTTACTTCATATGCAAATGCAACTTCTATATATATATATATATTTATATTTGCAATTGTTCATCGGAACATATCGTTCATACATTTTACTTTAGTATTGAATTGTTATTTTTTTCAAATGTATTCAAAGACTCGTGTCAATGAAGCGCCACACAGTCTGATAAGTGAATTGATCTATTTACGTGTGCCTTGCTCTTCTCTCACAAACCCTATTACCCCATTTTTACACGTGGGTTTACCTATACTACTACAATGGCTAGCTTCCACCTTCACCTTAAGGTTCTGAATTACACAATTGTGTGGGGAATCATCAAGCTAGGCTATCGTCAGCTCACAAAAAAATGGGTGGGTTATATCTATGATATAACCGCAAGGTTGACGTGGTACTACCTCAGCTTAGCAATCATTTGTTTTGTTAGCTTAGCAATTGTTTGTATTGATTAAATTTTTGATTGAATGAAACAATTTCCGAATTCAATTGAATTCAATATATTTGCTTTGTGAGTAAAAAGATTGAACAAATGCCATGTAAGGTGAATTCATGCATTATGATAGATTATGTTCTTCGTTACAAGTAAATTTAATGACAGTCTTTTTCCGTTTGGTATGATGCCTTGGACAAACTATGTGAACGGAAGAATTTTCAAACGATTATTTTACATCACTCTCTGAAGTTTTGCTTGATTTGATTAACTTCAGGCACTCATTTTCGATTTTGACATGTACGTCGAACACTTATTATTTAATCAATAGGCGTTATCGCAGCAAAAGGTTATAAACATTTTTCCTAATCATCAGAAAGTATGCGTAGTCAGTGAGCAAAACATATCCTTCAATGCTATCTTGAATAACCGAGCCAAAGCGGTGTGTTCGCACCCGCTTTTGTAATCCGTGTTAGAAAAACGCTTTTCGTAGTGCATAACATAACATGCGGGTGCAGGAGTATCCCCGGCTTGCATGAATCAACAACTTCAACTTCTACTTTCAATACTACATATGCTTTAAATTTGAAAGTTCATTCGCTTCTAGTGTCTGCACGATTTTCCCAGGTTGCTAAGTTTAGAAGACCGTGTTAGGGAAACATTTGCTAGACTGCACGAAGGCAAGCGAATATAAAAGTACTCGCAGTTTGCATTTATTTGCAAAGCCGATTTCCCCACACACCTTGAATTAGGAAAACACATTTCAGTAGGAACAAAAATTCCCCCGACTTGCATGAATTTGCAATGTCAATTTACCCAGACCCCTTGGTTCAGTAGTCTGTGTTCGGGAAACACATTTCAGTCAATGCCAATTTCTCCACGCTTCATGAATTAGAAGTCTGTGTTAGGGAAACACATTACAATCAGAACAAAAATGCCCCCGACTTGCATGTATTTGCAATGTCGATTTCCCCCAGGCGAATTAGTTTAGAAATCTCTGTTAGAGAACACATTACAGTGGGAACAAAAGTCCCCCTACTTCCATGTATTTGCTATGCCGATTTCCCTAAGGCAGCTTGGTTTAGATTTCTGTGTTGGGGAAACCGAAAATCGGGCCAATCAAAATGAGTCAGTTAGGGCGTTTAGATAACGCTTAACATTTCACAGTTATTCAATTGTTTATCTGATGAAAAATGACATTTTATTAATTGTGATAGATGCGTAAAAATATCCCCTATCAATTGATGCAAACATCTTTCCGATTCAGTAAGAAATGTTCTAGTTATAAGCATTCGAAATCTTGCATTTTTTGCTGCATGTTCTGTGTTTAGGTTTCAATCTTACCCCCCATATATTCCGGTTAGACGTAGTCCCACGTCAAATTATTGTTCAGGAATTTTGTGTGTGATTTGGTTTCGCATGACAGTAGCAAAACTATCTCCACCAAAGATCATAGCTACGCTAATCGAGACCGGAAATATCAATGTTGAGAAAAGCGCAAAAAATATGGCTTTGTGTGCGTACGTGCGTGCTTCATAATCCGTATGTACAAATAGCACATCTTCGTTTCGCTGAAACCCCATTTGTATTGTGCATTGGCCCTGTCGCAACGCAAAAATCACGAAATATAGGGTTGGGGAAAAAGAAATGTCGTATTTCTGATCGAAATTTGACGCTTTATTTAACATACTTAAAATTATCCAATTTAAATCAAATATGCGCCGTTTCGTTCGCAAACTTGTTGCCATTTAGAAGGCAACTTCATTATCCCCCCCTTATAAAACCCCCCTCCTTATTTGCAAAAAACTCAGACAGCCAGTTTTCGCAAGCCTCTTTTGAGGCCAACTTAGTATCACCAAGAGCGTTTTGCATGGACCGGTGCAATAGGATATCCCATCCGAGCTCCCGTAGCTTCTGGCGGGTCATCAAAGATGTGTGAGGCCGAGCGTTGCCTTGGTGAAAAGCAACACCATTCCTATTGATCATTTCTGGCCACTTCTGGTCAATCGCCTGCTTCATACGGTCGAGCTGCTCACAGTAGAGAACAAAGTTGAGGGTCTGGCCATAGTTGAGCAGCTCAGAGTGGATGATTACCTTCCAATCCCACCAAACACACAGCAAAACCTTCCTGGCCGTCAATCCGGGCTTGGCGATGGTTTGGGCCGGCTCACCGCGCTTCGACCACGACTTTTTTCGCTTTAGGTTGTCGTACGTGATCCACTTTTCATCCCCAGTCGCCATCTTCTTCAAAAATGGGTCGAGTTCGTTCCGTTTCAGCAGTGAATCGCAGGCGTTGATTCGGTCTAAAAGATTTTTTCGCGTCAACTCGTGTGGCACCCATACATCCAGCTTTTTGACGTAGGACTACGTCTTTCATTTCTATACCGGGGTCTAAAATCAATGTTCCGAAAACGAAAGCGTTACGCCGGAGACCGAGATTTTGAGCGTTAATAGCTCCTAAACAACTGAACGAAATGGTATGATAAACACTTCATTCGAAAGATAAAATGTCTACGCGTTATATACTTATTACTTTTTCATCCAAAAACTTGTTTCAATAGCCTTAACATTGCTTTCAAAACAGGCTATTGAAATCACCAATCGATATATAAGCGAGCGCTGCTCGTAAACCCAATCAGTTATAATTGAACAGCGATTGGAGCATGTTGTCGCTGTTGTGGTGAAGTTAACTTCGTTTATCTTCGTTGTTTGTGCACCTTAGGCCAGAAGGGAATCCATTAGGAGGAGAGTGATGCCACGGTTCCGCTTGAAACATCGGAGCAGCCGCCACACACACATACACGCGCGGAACCCTCGTTGGTATCATCGTTGCTGAAAAATAATCTGCCAGTTCCCCTGGGAATTGAAACATACATTGATGCGAAAGAGTTTATTTTAATGTTTTCTATCCATACAACACTGCAACCAAATACATTTGGTTTTGTGATTTTTCAATCAATCGCAATTGACAAGAAAGCTTCTGAATATTATTTTTCCCCATAAGTAGATCATTTTCGTATCCAATATTGGATGCAAAACATGAAAAACGGAAAAATTTTCACATCGCGAAAATCATGTGATTTTCGAGCGATTATTTGCTTCCTACTCATATAATGCTGCGACCAAATACATTTGGTTTTGGATTTTTCAATCAAGTGCGATCAAAGTAAGACCACGTGTTTCGACAATTTATTAGAGGTGCAATGAATCCTAAGAAGTAATTCCCGTTCTACGCGCACTGGCAAACGATGTTTGCTCAACAATTTCTCAAACGAGAAATGGGTGTTGTGAGAAAGGATGAGCGAACGCAAAAAATATGTAGACTGATTTGATGCAACAGTTATTTTGTCTATTGGAAATGGAATACAAATCATATCACAATACAAGCAATGTATTATGTATTATACAACTTTCGTGTGATTGCTTTTTTTGCTGAATATTGTGCCTTCAACGTAACGCTCTCGTTTTCGAAGTCCCCCAGATATTCATTTATTCATTCATTCAGAATTGATTCAGAACCAACTAAAAACAAATGATCACTAAATCAAAGACAGTCCTACGTCACCCTTGCGGTTATACCACAGATATAACCCACTTCCTGTTTTTTGGAATCCAATCTTCTGCAAATGGTTCCAAACGGTTTTATGGTTTATACCCAGTTCCTGGCCAATCGAGCGAGTGCTCACATGCCGGTCTACTTGGATGATTTCAACGATTTTATCGGTTTCCACGGCCTACCAGTACGAAGTGTATCTTCGACAGCCACTACAACAGAACGAAATCGATCAAACCAACGCTGTGCTGTGCGAATCGTTACAGTATCGGGTCCATAAACTACACGAATTTTTTCGGCCGCCTTTGTTGCAGTTTTACCTCGCAGGAAGTAAAAACGTAAAATATGGCGAATTTTTTCTTGCTTGGTGGAATCCATCTTTGATGCGCTATAACTTGAGACTGAAGAGGACAATCACAACACTGTCAAAACGACACTTGTAGCACAGATTGTCATCTTTAAATAGTCGTATAGTATGACCCGATACGATAAGTACAACACAAGATATGGTTAAGTGCCATATATTCACAATATACGACATTTCTTTTCCCCAACCCAATATTTTGATGCTATGATGGACGCTTGTTTGGTGATGCAAATCGTGCAGCCGCTATAATAAATATAAACAAAGAGGGAGGTAGCGGAAGAGGAATATTTGCGCTAAGGTATGAATAATTAATCTCTGCTGAGGCAAATATTCAAACTTTTTCTTTATTCGAAGCTTGTTTTCCGTCATCAAAAGAGCCTCGAAACTGACGCTATTGCGAAGCAGGCGTTGAGGTTGTGCGCCACATAATTATTTGAAGATTATTTGAAGTTGAATTTCGTTCAACACAAGTGGATGTGTATTTTTTTTTGTTGACGCAAAATTGTGTTTTTTAACTGTTTCCGTCCCATACCTATGACCAAGTTTTAATGTACTTGACGCGAGTTTATAAATTCTCTTAGAGAAAAATCAAGTTTATTTGTTCATTGTGCTACACTGCGGTTAATCGCCCAATTTATTCTGTGTTCATCGAAGCTAAGTATAGTCCCGCACTGTTTTTGTTTTTTGGATACAATTGCGATGCGCGAAGATATGGACACGGAAGAAAAGAGCGAGATACAATGTTACACACAACCGTGCGCTCAGTGCGCTGTGCCTATTGCCGAACAAGATGCGTGTGTTGAGTGTTTTGGGAAGTGTAAGCTTTCTATCCACGTCGGTTGCTTACCCGGCGCGACAGCGGAGGATATAGAAGTGTTAAAAATGCTTCCTAATGCGATGTTTGTGTGCGACGCGTGTTTAGCGCTGAATGATTATGACGATAGGCACAGTGAGAAACTGTTGGGTGATATTGTCAAAAAATTGGATGATTTTTTGTGCGTGATTGAACTTGCCAAAAACTTCGAAGACAAGGTGAAGCAAATTGTAAGAAACGAATTAGTGCGAGTGAATAAAATGTCTAATATTGCTGTTGACATTAACGATGATGTAACTCGTGGAGTAGTTACACGTTCTGCTGCAAAGAAAAGACGAATTGAATCCGTAGTGGATAAAGAAAATATGATCGAGACCCCAAAAACGAGCTTCGCGAATGTGCTAAAAAAAATCTAAAAGTAACTGAAACAGAACGTGTAAAGAATCCGAAGAATAAACCAGACACCGTTATCGTTATTAAACCGAAAGAAGGTGTAATAATTGAAGATGCTAGAGCTGAATTGAGGAAGAAAATGGATATCAAAAACCTAAACGTTGGGCGAGTGAAAAGTGGCAAAGACGGATCTGTTATAATGTCTATGAAGGATGAATCATCAATCAAACTGCTTGAAGAAAACATCGACAAGCAACTGGGGGGTCAATTTGAGGTGAAAGTTAGGGAGTGTATGAAACCCACAATCAAAATAATTGGAATGAGTGACAAACTTGATGAAGATGAACTGAAGCAAAAACTTGTTAGTCAGAACGATGCTCTCACTAGTCTGAAACACTTCAAACTTCGTAAAACATATTGCAATGAGAAGTGGCGATATGATAACTATAGTGCGATTGTCGAGCTCGACGCAGACACATTTTTTAAAGTTATGAATGTTGGGAAATTGAACTGCGGTTGGAATCGTTGTCGTGTTTTAGATGGGCTTCAGGTCACTAGGTGTTACAAGTGTTGTGGGTTTAATCACAAGATGGCCGACTGCAAGGCAGAAATTGTGACTTGCCCTATATGCAGTGGAAACCATCAAGTGAAAGAGTGTAAATCTCATACAGAAAAATGCGCTAACTGCGAAAAAATACGAGTAGAACGAAAGCTAAATATTGACGTCGAGCACTCTGCCTGGAGTAGCGAATGCCCGGTTTACATCAGCCAGCGAGACAGACGTAACAAGATGGTTGATTACTCTACATAGCAACTAACTTTCTACGTATCGTCGCCTCATCATCTCGAAGGAACACCATCATCCGACCCGGGACGCTCGACACAAAGCAGTAAGGAAGTCCCTGAATCACCTTGCTCAGTCGTGCCAACTATCTTCGAACAGCCACAGTACCTTCACTCTTATTCTTCAAGTCGTCCCGGCCCTGAGTATAGTGTTGACGAAGGGGTCTTCCGAACTGTTTTCCATGGCAAGTATTCACTTGGTAATGGTAATTCTCGTCCTGATGTACATTCACCCAGTAGGACTGCGAAACAAAAAACAGATGTCACCTCTGATTCTTCTCATCATCTTGAAAGAACACCGTTATCCGACCCGGGACGCTCGACACAAAGCAGTAAGGAAGCCTCTGACTCACCTTGCTCAGTCGTGCCAACTATCTTCGAACAGCCACAGTACCTTCACTCTTGTCCTTCAAGTCGTCCCGGCCCTGAGTATAGTGTTGACGAAGGGGTCTTCCGATCTGCCTCCCATGGCAAGTACTCCATAAGGAACGGCAAACCTTGTTCTGATGTCTACTCACCCCACAGGAATGAGCAACAACAGAGAAATGGCAGTCCTGATTCCTCGGATATCTTAATTTACTACCAAAACGTTGGTGGTATCAACAGCTCTCTCGTAGAGTACCAATTGGCTCTGAGTGATGGCTCCTACGACATTTACGCCTTTTCCGAAACCTGGCTCAATGGAAACACTGCATCAAGTCAGCTGTTCGACAACTCTTACTCCGTCTACAGGCAGGATCGTTCGTCGCTGAATAGTAACAAACGCACGGGAGGTGGTGTATTGTTGGCTGTTCACTCAAGGATCAAATCCCGTACGCTCAATCCTCCGAGTTGCTCGACGGTAGAGCATCTGTGGATCGCTATTACCACTTTGGACGCTACACTTTACTTGTGCGTAGTTTACATGCCTCCTGATAGGGTAAACGATGGACCTTTGATCAACCAACATCTTGACTCTCTCTATTGGGTTGTTTCACAACTAGAACCGAGAGACAACATTATGATCCTGGGCGACTTCAACTTGAGCTCAATCTCTTGGCAGCATAACTCGCATGGTTTTCTCTACCCGGTTTCTTCTCAATCCTCGATCTGCTTGACATCACAAGAACTGCTTGATTCCTATTGCACCGTTGGACTGAGGCAAATGATAGGAATCAAAAATGAAAACGATCGCATACTTGATCTGTGCTTCGTCAACGAAGAACTATGTGAGCACTGCACAGTCATGCAAGGACCATCACCACTTGTTAAAATAGTGCGACATCATCCTCCTATACTGGTGAATCTCAATTTGAAACCTTTCCGACAATTTCACGATGCTTCTGAAAGTGTTTCGTACGATTTCAGTAAAACTGATTTTACCGCGATGAACAATTTCCTCGCACAAATCGAGTGGATAGATGTTTTTCAAGGCTGTGACGCTAACCTCGCTGCATCGATCATGTCGAGTATTCTGCTGTATGCAATCGATCAGTTTGTTCCATTGAAGACGAAACGTGAGGATACCAAGCCTGCCTGGTCAAATAGTGCCCTGAAGTATCTTAAAAGAGTGAAGCAGTCTGCTTTAAGACAGTTCAGCAAGCACCGTACGGACTCAACAAGAGCGAAATATCTAAAGACGAATGCTGAGTATAAACAGCTCAATAATCGTCTCTTCAGTGCTTATCAAGACCGTCTGCAGAGACGCCTTAAGGTAAATCCTAAAGGATTTTGGCGTTACGTCAAAGACCAACGTAAGGAATCCGGTCTACCATCTACGTTGACCAACGGTTTATTGGAAGCTGATACGACTACCGACATCGCTGACCTGTTTCGCTCTCATTTCAGTAATGTGTTTGTCAATGAACACATCGATCCGCAGGATGTTGCTGCTTCTACCAGAAACGTACCTCGACTTCTTGCTTCTGAGCTGGATTTTGTTATCACTGACGATATGGTAATTGCAGCAACTAAGAACATGAAAACCTCCACAGGATGTGGTCCGGACGGCATTCCATCACTCGTCTTGAAAGGTTGTGTAGACACACTTGCGTCACCTCTAGCGACACTGTTCAATCTGTCCTTATCTTCCGGTGTATTCCCGAGATGCTGGAAAGAGTCGTATGTTTTTCCAGTATATAAGAAAGGATGCAAACGGAGCGTTTCGAACTATCGAGGTATTGCTGCATTATGTGCCACCTCGAAGTTGTTTGAGCTGATCGTGCTTCAGGCGTTAATGCAAAGGTGTTCACAGTATATCTCATTGGAACAACACGGATTTATGCCTAAGCGTTCCACGACCACTAACTTGACGTGCTTCACCTCGTTCGTGATACATCAAATTGAGAATGGACTACAAGTAGACGCTATCTACACCGACTTATCCGCAGCGTTTGATAAGATGAATCATCGAATAGCAGTAGCTAAATTTGACAAACTTGGAATGAGTAACCAAATGGTCATCTGGATCCGATCGTATCTCACTGGTCGTAGCATGGCAGTCAAAATTGGAGATCATGTTTCATCACCGTTTCCGGTTTGGTCTGGTGTTCCGCAGGGCAGTCACCTAGGACCATTTTTGTTCCTGCTGTACATGAACGATGTCAACTTCACTATGAAATGTCTGAAACTCTCGTATGCCGATGACCTGAAGCTCTACTACGTGATACAGCAACCGCGAGACCCATTATTCCTGCAACAACAATTGGAAGCTTTTGCCGAATGGTGTCTAACGAACCGTATGTCGCTTAACGTGTCGAAGTGCTCCGTTATTTCATTCGGGCGTAAACACACACTCTTCTGCTTTGACTACACATTGGCAGGCGTACAACTCAAACGCGAATCAATAGTCAAGGACTTGGGGATTCTGATCGACGCTAAAATGAGTTTCAAAGATCACGTCACATATGCTGTATCTAAAGCCACTTCGCAATTGGGGTTTCTTTTTCGCTTTGCCAAAAAATTTAAGGACGTTTACTGCCTAAAAGCCTTATATTGTTCAATTGTGCGTCCTATCCTGGAATACTCATCCATTGCTTGGTCACCGCACTACCAAAATGGAACACAACGCATTGAATCTGTTCAAAGGAAATTCATCAGGTTTGCACTTCGTCACCTCAGCTGGAGGGATCCTTTGAATTTGCCAAGCTACACAAGCCGGTGTAAGCTCATCAACCTGGAACAATTGGCCGCGAGACGCAAGGTAACGAAAGCATGCTTCGTTGCAAATCTTTTGCAGGGCAATATCGATTGTCCTATACTGCTCAGTATGCTGCACATTAATACCCGTCGACGTCATCTACGATCACACTCATTTTTCATCATACCTTATGCTAGAACGAACTATGGCCTACATGAACCAGTGCGGAGTATGTGTCGTGTTTTCAATAAGTGTTACTTTGTGTTTGATTTCAATGTATCACAAGAATCGAATAAGCGCGAATTTAGACGATTTTTTTGTTAGCTTACGGTGTTGTCAGTTTTAAAATTTGTGTTGTTAGTTTAAGTTAGTTTAAGTACTAATGTCATTGGGATGGAAATCATCTGTTGGCAAATAAAAAGAAATACAAATACAAATACAAATATCAAGTCAAGGTGCAAAGTACGTGGAATAAGAAGGTAGTCTACTCCCTGCTTTGTTCAAGTGTGGTAGGCAAAGGAAAAAAGCCAGAAATAGTAATAAACCATCGATCGAATCCATATAAATTTAAACATTTTTTAATTTTTCAAATTATAATACAAGAACTGTCTCCAAAAATGTTTCGAAATGATGAAATAGCAGTTTACTTAATTATTTTAAAATTTAAAACTGTAAAATTATCGCACCTGTACTATAAAAATAATGCAATCCGATAAACAAATGTGTTGAGAGGTTATATCGAAGCAGTGTCGTTCCCGTTCCCGATCCATGGAGCGAATGCATGGGATAACTGAAAACGTCTCCGATTAGTTTATCTCATTCGAAATTATTCTGTTCCGGCATCGCGGGACGTGGTACTTCAACATTTCGCTGAAGTAAACAAAACCTGTTCAGTATGAAATCGATAAAAAACCACATAAAAACTTACTTGCACTGAAAAAGCGGTATATTATCGTGTTTACCGTCGGCACGACTTGCGATTTTGTTTCTTTTCAGGATTTTTGGAACTTTTAAAATCGAGAAATATTGAAAAAACTTCAGTACTTCGAACTAATCGAGGATTTGTTATTACTAACTTCGTTGTGTGTGTAACACATGCGCTCTCCGTGTGTATACACAGGAGATATTCCTTACCTTATATTCTACGTACTTTGGTCAAGGTGAAGGTGGAAACTAGCCATTGTAGTAGTATAGATAAACCCACGAGTAAAAATGAGGTAATAGTGTTTGTTAGAGAAAAGCAAAGCACACGTCAATAGATCAATTCACTTATCAGACTGTGCGGCGCTTCATTGACACGAGTCTTTGAATACATTTGAAAAAAAAAATTACAATTCAACACCAAAGTGAAATGTATGAACGATATGTTCCGATGAACAAATGCAAATATAAATATATTTAGCATTTGCAAATGAAGTAAAATTCTGATTATACGCGAGTGTAACATGAGCAAATTTATAACACATGCGAATTGGGGCTCCTTTGGTATTAACAAGTTCTTCCGCATAGTAACTCAATGTTGATAATTCCTCAATATTTTCCTTCGTTGATCGTAATGTTTTCACATGTTCACGTTGGAGAGCCTTAACCCTTCTCTTCGTTGGCCAAGGCATTTTGATTGAATGTAATACATTTCCGTTTACTATTTTTGAAAACATAGGCAGCCGGGGCAGTGTTCCGAGCTCTGCAATACAATTTTCTTACCCAAAGTTAAAGTTGCTAAAACTTACATTATAGACCCATTAAACGTAAAAATAATAATTGTATTGATCTCAACACAATTTTATTTTATTGATTTTCATGACATGAAACGCTATGACTCAGGAATAATATTTTATTGAGTGGTTCTTATACCTGTTTCGATGATGTTGTCTGGCATCAGTGTCGAAAAATTGACGATGCTTTCACCAATACAAACAAAACCTTTGCCGAAGATTGAAAAATGAAAATTTAACTTTCAGAGCACTTGCTCAAGTTTTCCGACGTTTTTCACTATACAGTGCGACAGCAGATGAAAATTTAATATTTTGTGAGTAATCGATTAGAGTTTGGTTGATATTACTTGATGGGAAGTGTGCGAAAACGATCATTTTCTTCACCCTGTTTCGCAAAATTATTGATTTTCTGGTGAGGGGTGAGGGAGGGAGATGGAAGAAATGAGCGCCATTGTGGCAGCCATTTGTGGCTAGCTTCCACCTTCACCTTAAGCCATAGTGAATGTCGTGCTGAAATGCTGTGTGTTATTTGGGTTCGGATGCCAATCGCAAAACTGCCTTCAACAAAGGTGGCATTTGCGCGAACCTTGATCATAATGAAGCAATGCAACTCTGTTCGAACTTATTAAGATTAACAGACAGAATTTATTTTGTTTATTTAGTCACCAATGAAGTAAATGTCGTTCTAGAATTTTGTACGTGATTGGGTTTTGCTTGCCAGTAGCAAAACATTCTCCACTAAGGATTACAGCTGCGCTTATCTCGTGCATGAGAAAGTAATGCAACGTTTTCTGATACCAGCAATATTAACAGAAGCGTTTATTTTGAGAATAGCGCAAAATGATGAGAAATGTTTATATTCTTGATGTGATGTCTAGAGGTGCAATTCCACTGAGACAATACTAAATAACATGTAGCATGAGTTTTGATACTTGCAATAATTGTTGTTGTTCCTATTCGATGCCAAAGAAATATTGATGTAGTTATGAGATGTCGAATAATGGTACTGGTGTTACAAGACAGGCAAACCATTTTTGTGCGGGGGATAGGGACCGCTTAAAAAAATCGAGCAAAACTTCACCAGTAGCTTTAAAAAATCGTGTCGGGTACACAATTTGAAAAAAGCTTTTTTTGTGCGGTAGATAGGGACCGCGTAAAAAATGTTTCCCCCAAGAAAATAAGGGGGAAGGCAATTGTATAGGGGGAAAGCTATTTCTCTGCTATTTCTTGTTTCAATAGAATAAAAACTATGAATGGGTTATACCTACGATATAACCGCAAGGTTGACGTAGGACTTCCGTTGGTTTAGTAATCATTTGTGTTTCTTCAAATAACAATACTCGCACCTCAGATGTTCCTAATTGGTTACGATATCGCCGCTGCGCAGAGCTATCTTTTGTGTGTATTGATTAAATTATTTTTTAAACAAGTGAATGAATGAAACTTTTTACGAATTCAACTCCAAACAGTTATCGCAGCAAATAGTTATCAACATTTTGCCTAATCATCAAACGGTATGCCTAGAAGTTCAGTGAGCTGGCGAAATGAAGAGATATCTTCCAATGCAGTCTTGAATAATCGAGCCAATGCGTTGCATTTGTACCCGCTTTTGTAGACCGTGTTAGCAAAACGAATTCCGGAGTGTAAAAATGCATGGGGGTATAACAGTATTGCCGACTTGAATGTATCCGCAATGCCGATTTTCCCAACACCTTGGTTTCGGAATCTGTGTTGGGAAAACACATGTCGGTTTGCAAAAACGCAAGCGAGTACAAAAGTACCCGTAGTTTTCATCTATTTTGCAATGCCAATTCCTCTAGGCTACATGTTTTTGAAATCTGTGTTAGGGAAACATTCCAATTTGCAAAAACGTCAAACGAGTACAAAAGTACCCGCTGCTTGCATCTATTTTTTTTATCTGTATTATAGTGACTTTCAACTCATTTGGCTGGTTCGTCACTTTTACTTCCATTTTTGGGTGAATGTCGGGAGTGAGAATTGAACTCGTGACCTTTAGCGTGAGAGGAATGAATGTTACCACTACGCCAGATCGCCTCCTCCGCGGCTTGCATCTAATTTGCTATGCCAATTTCCCCTGGCTCCATGGTTTTGAAATCTGTGTTAGGGAAACATTCCGATTTGCAGAAACGCAAACAAGTACAAAAGTATCCGCAGCTCGCATCTATTTTGAAATGCAGATTTCCTCAGTTTCCATGGTTTTGATATCTGTGTTAGGGAAACATTCCAATTTGCAGAAACGCCAACGAGTACAAAAGTATTCGCAGCTTGCATCTATTTTGCAATGCCGATTTCCTCAGGCTCCGTGGATTCGAAATTTGTGTTAGGGAAACATTCCGATTTGCAGAAATGCAACTTACTTCGAACTTACATCCCAGTATTGAAACGAAAGACGTAGTCCTACGTCAAAAAAGTGAGCGAGTTTTTATTGCACTTGGGGTGGTATCCAGTACACAACTGCACTTTGACGTAGGACTACATTATAATTTTATTCATTTCCTTTATCACATTATTTTAGAATTCATAGAAATTTTCGAATTAACGTTTAAACAAGTTCCTGGGAAGCCACTCCATTTTAGTGGTTCTGTAGAAGCATATAAAGAGGATTGATTTAGGATTCATTCTTGCCCTCGCGTGAACAATATACAAGCTTGCCATATATCGCATTTTGTATCGTTTTTTCAATGCGCGCTGCACTGAATATGCAAATATTCTTGTTCTTTCGGAAGATCAAAATCAGTAACTATCGTTGTATTGGTATTCGCACCTGATACTCACTGTGCCCACAGACGATTATATATGTGTATCACAACCACAAACCATAAAAACAACAATACGTGCGTGTGATTCAATAATACACAAAACCTCTCCGTCTGACGATTTGGAAACCGACGCGATGCCTTTTTCTTCATATCACCTGAGATATGAGCTTGAGCCAGGGGTAGACTGTACATTTCGTGGTTGCTCTCCGTGACTGACCTGAACCAGCGAAATTGCACGAAGGACACACCAAATGACGCTAGAGAGTAGCAAATCATTCTCATTGTGCATGTGGATCGGTGGATCGTGCTCTCAACAGTCAATAAAGACGCCGGCCACGTCCTTAGAGTCACCAGGGAAAGGGAAGGAATGTTAGTATGATATTCGCTGCCCGAAGGCCAAAAGCGTCGCCTCTGTAACGTGATTCCTTAACGATTATCAAGGAAGGCATAGTTGTAAGTGGGAGAGCTAAGATTTAAGATTCACTGTGGTGAGTGATGTGATAGGAGCTTATTTACGGATTTATTTTGTTTCTTTGCGTCATTCGCAGGCGGAGTTCAACGTTTCACGTCGGATTTTAGAACAAAAAATTAAAAAAAAATCTACTTTCATTTACAACCAATGCTGTAATCATTCATTTGAAATTGTGTTTGTTCTTGTTGCAATCATTTATGAGCTCATGAGCTGATTTGACGAATGAGCATATTTCATTCACACGGTTCTCTCCTCACAGTATCCCTTACGTTCGATTGAATATTTCTTCAATCAAGCCGCTTGTCCTGCTTTTCTTTGAGATATACTTTTGTCACTACCAAGTGATGTGACGACCAAGACTCAATTGATGCTCCAGTTTGGCTTCAAAGAGAAACAGAGAAACGACTGATTTGAGAGAAACAGCAGGTTTGAGGAAAGTGTTTTTTTTTTTGTTTCTTTCATTCTGACACTTATGACATTGCAGTGAAAGTGTGTCAATAGAAAATGCTTTTCTATCTCCTGCTCTCTTGTCGTTTTGCAGATAGAGTTTTCATGTGTTGACATCTGGTGGAGATATGCATTTAGGGAGGCAGATTAATCTCTATCAGTTGAGCAGGCCCTGAAGCAGTTTTAAATTGTTAAAATTTAATTGAAAATTGTTACTCCATGTTATTCTATTACTACTGTAAAACGCGTAGTACTGAAGCTTATTTAACCATTTCTATATCCATTAAAATACATCATTATTAATATAAAAATCATTATCAGACACTATTTTCGTTCATGATTAAGGTGCAAGTTTCCACAGTTTGTAAGGTTGGACCGCAACGCGAAGCAAAAAAAAATATATCCCGTTCGATCGGCAGTGGGCCTAAGAAACTGTAAAGCTATAAAGTCACCCTATTTTTCTAGCGTAACATTGAAAAGGATATAACGGCATTGATCGATTCGTTCCGTTAATGTTTTCTTTCGTTAATAACACAGCGGCAAAACATTTCCTGATGTGTTCGACGATCAGGAGTGTAGATAGGAACCTCGTTTATCAAACTATGTGACAAAACCGGTGCAAAATCTGTCTGCAAGACCGTGATTATCGAAAGAGAAAGTCAATCAAGAGAATCGATCAAAGCAGATAGATTCTATTAAAAAGTTACGCGAGATTTCCATGAAAGAATATAACGATTCGTCGAGAATTTCTGAAGCTTGGTTTTAAGGCATCAAATCGGCATACATTATGTGGAAATCTCGCTTTGGAAAAAAAAAGAAATTCAATAAGTGGATGAACTGAAATCGTTCGAGTCGATTTCTGGTATTTGGACTTTTAATAAACCTGCGGAAAAACAACTGCTTTCGATTGAGGCCGGGCAGAACCCAATTTTTTTTTTAAATTCGTTTATTTTTACAGGCTCAGTTACATAAGTTTAAAGGAGCCGAATTCTTAAATATGTTTTTAAAACTATATATATACAAACGATTTTCTTAAATCTATGGTTAGTAATGTGGGAAACCGATTACTCGCGGTGGACTCGAGTTTAGAAAGGTGACATAATTTTTCAGGAAAAGGATGGGATATAAAGAAATTATTACAATTTGGATAATCACACACACTCAACTCCTAAATCTATTCGTATTTCTATTGTGAATTTACATTTCAACTTGTTCTCCTGATTATAGCAAGGGTACCAATTGCTTGTTGGTTAGAACCCAATTATGAATAATGATTATTAAAACTCCACGATCACGGACCATTTGCTACCCATGCATTAGTCGCATCTATAACATTTACAGAAAGCAACTCAGATATAAACACTCGTATAAAAAATCAAATCTTACTTCTCACGAAGAAACTGTGTTAGAAAACACGATCTCCAGCACAAAAGTTCAAAACATAAAGCTCCAAGAATCTTTCCCATCACTTCCCGAGAGGAGTGTCCCCCGATCACTTACCGGTAGATTGATAGCTCTGAATGATTGCTGCTGCCGATGTTTGTTAGCCAAAAACCGGTACAGAATCACCCCGCTGGACCACTCCTCCCGCTGCGTCCGCCAACCAAACTCATCCACATCCCAAGCGGGGGAGAGGATTTTGTCACAATTGCCTTTGGTGTTACTGCCTCCGAAGTCTCAGCCAGTGATCGATTTTCGTATCTCACTGAAATCGAGCAAACACACCACGCCCCAGCCCCGAAAGCCAAGCCACCAGCAACAGCTATCAAGAGCTTAGCCGTTCGCGTGGTTTGCCTTCCCCAAGGATAATTAAAATGGTTAAATAAACAAGATAGAGCTGTCAAAATGTCGTGATTCTTCGTGATATTAATTCTGCCGTTCCTGGAGGAAAAAAAGTGTTGTTCGCGAACGGAACGGAACAAATCAAGCTCAGAGGCAGGGGCAGGAGTGGGAGCGAAATTTCTGGATACAAGCAGCAGCAGCAGCAGAATCGACCCCATTCGGTCGCAGAGCTGTGGAAGATTGGGCACATGATGCTCCAGAAGAAGTTGGTGAATGAATAAAACGGAGAAGTACAAGATAAAGGCCACGAAATTCCTTGTCCGAAAAGAAGCCAATTTCAAGCTTCTGTGTTCCGTGCTGATGCTGCTGCTGCCGTTGTCTATCAAGTTGAGCCTCCGGTGCGTGGTTATCATTAATTTCAAGCACTCTCGGAACATTGAGACTTTGTTGACGGGATTTCTAGCACTCGCTTGGGACCCTTTTCTTCGTAACTCATTTGCATAGACAGCGGCGGCGGTGTGGTATTTCTGGACCTGGATTTCACGGAAGACATGGCTAGGAATTTACCTAGAGGGTCACGAACTAGTTTTCGAGTTTCGCTCGTTCTGGCTCAATGGATTGCTGAGCACAAGTAGCGATTTTAACCCGAACCGGAACTTGGATCGAAGATTAAATGGAAACATATGTTATGCTATCAGAGAAAATAATAATGAAAGTATAGCAGACTAAATAAGCAGGGCACCATTCATTGAGCATTTAACAGTAGTTTCCCAACGCTGAATAAGAAAACCCCGCAAGAATGGGTGGAATACATGGAAACATTGTGTCGAACATTACCCCGCGGAACAATATGCTGTTTTGTTGGCAGCCAACAGCCGTCGCTAATAATGTGTGAAAAAGAGGGAAACATTTCATACCAAAGTGGGAAAGAAGAGCCATACCAAACCACAGAACGGTTCGTCCTTAGCGTCTTGAATGCGCTCTATCGGTTGGAGCCACTATCCGCGGTTGTGCCCCGTCCATCCCCTCCTTCAAAAGACTGGCCCAATTCCACCACCGACCCGCTCCGCTCGCAGCTGTACAGAGAGCCAGCCGGAGGATCGTGACTACAAACGAATGGTTATAATAAAATTACACTTTTTGTATCATAAATTCGCGATTGCTTGTGCCACAGCGATAATAAACTCGGCACCCGCCTCATCGATACCAGGTTTCCAGGGTTGACCCTAGAATGTGTCTGCTGTACAGAGGGGGGAGGGGGAACCGTTGTAATACGGAGTTCTCGGTCTTGGAGCATGGCGAGGTCCCGACAAATAGACTGACAGGGTTGTAGACTGAAGAAAAGATCGTTGGCAATGTTTATATCCAACTTATGCGTGAAAAATGGTTTGTTTTACACGTTTTTGGTTGGCAATTCTGGCGCCAAAAATACAAATAAAATATTACTCGTCTGGTGCAATTAAATTGTAAAGCCAAATGTTTATGCTTTCATGGAAACTAAGTTGCACTATCGTAAATTAGCACCAGAATAAAAAAAACCACATGAAAAGTAATTCCATGTCAAATCAGTCGGCAGCCACCTCGACCTTCTCAAATTTTTTTTTAAATTTGGTGCTTATGCTGCAAATCAGCTAAAATCACAATTTTCGTAATAATATTATCAACTTCAATTATGATAGAAATTTTTCATTAGTGTTATAAATCGTGAAAAAAACGTAACTCAAAATTCAGATGTTCGATTAAAATATTGTTTCAAACAGGAAAACTTTGACAGAAATCCCAGTTTTTACGTATGATTTTCATTCTGATAAAAAAAAATTGTAATGGGTTGTATCAAGAACACGACCGCAGTTTTCGACGTAGAACTATGGAATTATATTATTCAATCTTCTTGCTTATAACTTTGGATATTATTTTAGAATGCATCGAAATTTTTGTAATATCTTTTTAGCTATTTAATTTGTCATTACTTCAGTAGACTCGAAAGAGTCGAGTAGAGTCGAAATCTATCTGCACTTCTCGTTTATTTGGTTCAATTCGCATCAGACTTTCTCCTTCCCACTCAGATATCGATCATAAACTATGAACCCTTTTGCTCCTATATTCCACTTGAGATGTGATCGAACCCCCCAACATGCATAAGTAAGGTTAACCTGCTGGGATTTGAAAGCATACTTTCATGGAATATACGTTTATCTTAATAAATGCAGTGTATATCTATATTCCAAAATTCTGGATACTCTTCCATATCCGCACTAGCACAAAAAATTCTCGTATGCTGCTCTTCTCTGTCGTAGCACACCTCGATACAGAGGGCTTCCTCTCCTTTTATCAAGATGTGTGTATGTGTGTGAAATCAGCAATAGGCATGAATGATATCCGCTCATTGTGTTATGCTAGCTCACTCGCATCTGTGTTTTCATTCTATTCTATTTTTGGTTCCCGCCTATAGCCCTGAGATGGGCCCTTGTAGAAAGAAACTCTATACTCCCCCTTCACCCGACAACAAAACAACCCTCTCCCTGCCGACGCTCTGCGGCAACCATGTTGCTTCGACGACGACCAAACGAGAAGTGGTGTGACTTCACATCTTCTTCTTCTTCTTCTTTGTTTTTAAGAGGCTTTAAACTTTGCAGTTCATTCGCCTCTATCGGTGGCTTCAAATAGCGGATGGCTCTGTTCGGGAATACACACAAATCGGCAGAACAAATGTATTAGAAAATGAGAATGCTTCCAGTTTTCATCAATTTAGACTGTTTAGGCATTAGTGGATTGTATTGTATAGTATATCAAACGAATCTTAGAGAATTTTCGATTCTATTGGTGTGCAAAGTATCAGAATTTGTTCGCTGTGAAAATAGTTATTAACGTTAACTTTATTTCATAGAAACGTGACCTATTTTCTGATTTGGCACCCTTCCTGGAAGACGTAGTTCTTGAGCTTAAGCTTGGGTAGACTGTACCCTTCGTAGTTGCTCTCCGTTATTGACCTGAACCAACCAAATTGCACAAAGAACACACAAAATGACGCTTGGGAATAGCAAATCATTCTCGTTGTGCAATTTTCAGTGATTCGAGCTTTAAATGGTCGATACCGACGCCGGCCACGTCCTTACAGTCACCAGGGAAAGGGAAGGAATTTTAGTATGATATTCGCCGCCCGAAGGTCAGAAGGGTCGCCTCTATAGCGTGGTTCCCTAGCGATTATCATGGAAGGGACATTCAAAAAAACATTCAAAAAAGAAATCTTGTCTGAAATTCAGAATCAATTTGAAATCCCGATCATCGGATACACGATGCAAAGAGAAGAGTGACGTAATCAATTTCTTTTTCACACCTTTTGGGCAAATCACGCTGTAGATAGCGACAACGTATAGAATACACAACAAAACAGGACTCCTTCACACCTGTCAGCAGAGCAACACATGTATGTATGTGAAACTATTCGTTGAACAAACGTTCATTCATTATATTGCACCATAAAACCAACTACAATCTAATTCACTGATGTAGAATACCTTTCGAACAGTTCTCCCGAAACGTCCCAGAAACAGCACCGCTCCATCACACCACTCGAAAACAACTTCCACCCATGCGCAGCCCATTGCTCCATTGAAATACCAAAACCATATAAAATTCGACAATTTTTAAGCTTATGTAGCAATATGTTTCAAACATTTGAAAAAAACGCCTGGCATCCCTGAATAACAGAGAGCATCAGGCAAACACCGATGCAGGAGAACCGAAAACAAACACAAATCTATAAAAATAATGCTGTAAATTGTATGTGAGAGAAAGTGAGAGAGGAAGAGAGAGAAAAGTGAAAGAAAAAAAGGAAAACTTATCTGACACCGCCGTCCGCTTCTTGCAACAATGTCTACATTACCTTCTCTGGTGATATTAGGCTGTCAAAAAAGTCCTGCGGTATTTTTTTTTGAATTTTCATTTGTTCATAAAATTAGTTACAATCATCTGTTTTAAGTCAAATATGCGCCGTTTTGTTCGATGACTTGTTCCCAACGAGATTCCAACTTCATAATACCCCTGTTATAGAAGCTCGCTTCCTTATTGGCAAAAAACTCGGATAGCCAATTTTCACAGGCCTCTTTTGTGGCTAACTTCTAACTACCTAGCTCGTTCGCCATGGACAAAAACAGGTGGTAGTCACTTGGTGCAAGGTCCGGACTATACGGCGGATGCAAAAGAACCTCCCATCCGAGCTCCCGGAGCTTCTGGCGCGTCACCAAAGAAGTGTGTGGCCTGGCGTTGTCCTGATGGAAGACAATGCGGCCTCTGTTTATCAAAGATGGCCTCTTCTTCATGAGTGCTACCTTCAAGCGGTCCAGTTGTTGGCAGTACAGGTCCGAATTGAGCGTTTGGCCTAGAGAAGCAGCTCATAATAGATTATTCCTTGACAATCCCACCAAACACACAGCAGAACCTTCCTGGCCGTTAATGAGGGCTTGGCCACCGTCTGAGCCGCTTCAGCAGGCTTCGACCACGACCGTTTGCGCTTCACGTTGTCGTAAGTGACCCACTTTTCATCGCCAGTCACCATCCGCTTCAGAAACGGGTCGATTTTGTTGCGATTCAGCAGCAATTCACATGCGTCGATACGGTCAAAGATGTTTTTTTTTTGCGTCAACGTGTGTGGCACCCATACATCGAGCTTCTTTGTGAATCCAAGCTTCTTCGTTAATAACGGTTTGATGACTTATCCCCAGCTCTTGGCCGATGCTACGGCTGCTACTCTGCCGGTCTTTCTCGGCTAATTCAGCGATTTTGTCGCAATTTTCGACGACAGGCCTTCCGGAGCGTGACGCATCTTCGACGACCTCTACACCAGAACGAAAACGTTGAAACCATCGTTGTGCGGTGGAAATGGAAACTGTATCGGGTCCATAAACTGCACAAATTTTATTGGCAGCTTGAGATACATTTTTGCCTTTGTCATAGTAGTACTGTAAAATATGTCGGATTTTCTCTTTATTTTGCTCCATATTTGCGACACTATAACTTACGAACGACTTAACCAAATAAAATACTGTCAAGGACTATATCATAGCGCGCAAAAATACCTTTCCAACAAGCTATAGTATGACTCGATACAATGAATACAACTAGAACTACGCGCTTACAACGACACCTCGCGGAAATACCGCAGGACTTTTTTGACAGCCTAATATTATCGCTGCGCTCTCGCTGTGCAAAATAACACGAGAAATTTTCTCCATGCTCTGAAGAAAGGAAAGCACTACACAATAATACAGCGCGGCGATCAATAGCCAACATAGACATGGCTTTCACAAACGCAAACATAGCGAAATGATAGCATATCAGAATCAATCAGAATCATTTCTGAAAAATCAGACAAAATTAAGTGTTTGTCAGGATATCAGGGAACGTCCCAAAAAGGCCTGGGAAATCCTGAAAAATAAGGAAGATTGGCATCTTTGTATAGATTTCTTTTTTCCACCTGAAAATTCATTTCCACTTTCGAACGAAGGTCAGTTTCGTTAGCGAAAACGCCGAATGTACTAACAATGCTGTAATTGTAATTGTCATGATGTAATTGTTGAACATATGAGAATTCAACTTTCCGAATTTTACGACCTTCCTTCAGAGTTTTCCGATTTTTCTCTCCGCTATATTGATCTACTGGAAGAGACGAATGCAATAAAATAAAGACCGACGAAATCGGACCATTCCTTCCTCGGATTTTACGCTTACCAACACATTTGGCCTTCCATTTTTATTTATATAGATAGATAGACTAGCTGACTCGGCCATCTTCATCGCGCTAACAATATTTTTTTTCGTTATGAATACTGGCAAACTGTTCCCGGAATAAATCGCCGCAGAAAACGACTGCGACTACCCTTTCGAACCTCTAAATCAGCAGCCAGTTCAATTCTTTAATTGCATTTTTTACATTACCGAACAACAGGCCCGATGTTTCCTGTTCAAAATTTGGGTCCATTTACTTTTTTAGTTCTCGAGTTATGCAGAAAGGGCCTGCACGGGTAAGGGAATAAAAAGTGCCCCCAAACCAAATCAGCAGCTGTATAGCAAATATTGTATAGGATATTAAATAATAAATTTTGACGGTTCATTTGAACCCCTATGTGGTTTAACATAGGATCTATAGTGAAAAACTTACTTTTTCGTTTATTTCACGCCATCCTCAAAAGCTTCGAGATTAAAATTTGAAAAAAAAACACTGAATGTGCATCTTACTACGGTGTATCAAGAAAAATTATCAAAAAAAAACATCAAAAATTTTAGAACTATAAAAAATTTTTTTTTGGATTTAGAGATTCAGTACTACTCTAATTCATATTTAAATGTGTTCCTACGGCTTTTTTAGACAAGTGTGATTTATTTTTTTTATTTTTTTCAGTGTTGCGCGGTACTAAAAATTTTGTTTTTTTGTTTTTCCAAAGAGTCTGGCTGGGTAAGAGAGTGAAAAGTCCCCCAAACCAAATCACCAGCTGTATGGAAAATATTGTATAGGATACTAAACAAAACATTTTGGCAGTAGTACCATATATTTGAGTCTTTATACGGTACACTATACGATCTATGGTGAAAAATGCATCTTTTGGTTTTTTTCACGCCATTCTCAATAGCTTTGATAAAAAAATATGAAAAAAATACGGAAAGTACATCTTACTTAGGTGTATCGATCAATATTTCCGAAGAATTTTTTTCATCAAAAAATCAAACACTAAAAAAACTTTAAATTAATTTTTATTTTTATTTTTAATTAAATTTTATTTTTTTTATTGTGAGATTCAGTACCACTCTAGTTTGTATTCAAATTTCTTCCTACGTCTATTTTAGGTATATGTGATTTTTTTCTGAATTTTTAGAGTGTTTTTCACGGTACAAAAAAAATATATATTTTTCAGGCAATTCGAAATTTTGAAAAAAAAATTACTCTGATACCCCATTTTACTCTAATTTTTATTTAAATGCGTATGTGTTGTTTTTTTTTCCACATGTAGCGTATTTTTTTCTTGAATTTTTAAGAGGATTGTGCGAAAATAAATTGTTTTTTTTTTGGCCTTTGGGCATTTTTTATTTATTTTGAATTTAGAGACCCATTACTACTCTTATATTTTTTAAATTTTGTATTTCATATGTCTGAATTTTGTCGGTATATTTAGAGCATTGCGCTGTACAACTTTTTTTCTCGTATCTTAAAATATATGAGATTATCTTTACATTGGATTTACATGGTTTACCAAATTCAGAGGAGTCAGCAGTGCGATAGAGCTCTGTGAGAAAAAAAATAAAGTCCTTGTGGAAAGATCATTCGGATTAATGAGAAGAACACTTAAAAAATCCGAATTGTATTTATTTTTTTTTATTCTAATCTTACAATTGAAAACCACGAATACAATAAAATAATCGATTTCAAGAAAATAAAAATAATAATGCAGACGATGAAGAAAATTATTTTTGTGTCTCGCAATGCTCTTAAAATTTCAGGAAAAGTTACGCCACATGTAGAAAAAATGACACATACGAACGCACTTAAATAAAAATTAGAGCAGAAGTGGGTCTCAAAGTTATACTTTTTTTTCAAAATTTCGAAATGCCAGAAAATATATAAAATTATTTTGTACTGCGTATTAATTTTTTTTTATTATTAGATTTTTTGATGAAAAAATAGTTAGAAAATATTTATCGATACACCTTAGTAAAATGTACTTTCAGTATTTTTTCATATTTTTGTCTCAAAGCTATTGAGAATGGCGTGAAAAAAAACCAAAAGGTGCATTTTTCACCATAGATCCTATGGTGTACCATATAAGAGCTCAAATATATGGTTCAACTGCCAAAATGTTTTATTTAGTACCCTATACAATATTTTCCATACAGCTGGTGATTTGGTTTGGGGGACTTTTTACTCCCTTACCCAGCCAGACCCTTTGGAAATATAAAAAAAATAGTTTTTTGAACCGCGCAATACTGAAAACAATCTAAAAAAAATCACACATGCCTTGAAAGGTCGTAGGAACACATTTAAATATGAATTAGAGTAGCACTGAATCTCTAAATCACAAAAAAAAATCAAAATCTCAATATTGTTTTAGTACTTAATTTTTTTTCTGGATTTTTTTTTAAATTTTTCTTGATACACCGTAGTAAGATGCACATTCAGTTTTTTTTTTCAACTTTTTATCTCGAAGCTTTTGAGGATGGCGTGAAATAAACGAAAAAGTACGTTTTTCACTATAGATCCTATGCTAAACCACATAGGGGTTCAAATAAACCTCAAAAATTTCTTATTTAATATCCTATACAATATTTGCCATACAGCTAATGATTTGGTTTGGGGGGTTGCTCCCTTACCCAGCCAGACTCTTTGGAAATATGAAAACATATTTTTTGTACCGCGCAACACTCACATATCACACATATCTAGAAAAGCCGTAGAAATACATTTAAATATGAATTAGAGTAGTACTGAATCTCTAAATCCCAAATATTTTTTTTCTAAATTTCAATATTTTTTTTAGTACTAAAATTTTTGATGAAATTTTTTTTCTTGATATTTTTTCTTGATACACCGTAGTAAGATGCACATTCAGTATTTTTTTTTTCAAATTTTTATCTCGAAGTTTTTGAGGATAGCGTGAAATAAGCGAAAAAGTACGTTTTTCACTATGTTAAACCACATATGGGTTCAAATAAACCGCTAAAATTTCCTATTTAATATCCTATATCTGCCATACAGCTGGTGATTCGGTTTGGGGGCACTTTTTAGTCCCTTACCCGGCCAGGCCCTTTTTAATTTGTATAGCAGCCCCTTCTTAGAGAGGGGGAGGAGAGTCGAACCTTTCATAGAAACATTTATTGCCCCCTTAAATCTCTACATGCCAAATTTGGTTTCATTTGCTTGCTTAGTTTTCGAGTTATGCAGACTTCCCCCCTTAGAGAGGGGTGGGGAGTGTCGAAACACCAAAGAAACATTCATTGCCCCCCAAAACCCCCACATGCCAAATTTGGTTCCATTTGCTTGATTCGTTCTCGAGTTATGCAGCCCCCATTAGAGAGGGGGGAGGAGTGTCGAACCCATAGAGAAACATTAACTGCCCCCCAAAACCTCCACATACCAAATTTGGTCCCATTTGCTTGATTCGTTCTCGAGTTATGCAGCCCCCCTTTGAGAAGGGGGAGGTGTGTCGAGCCAACGGAGAAACATTAATTGCCTCCTAAATCCTCCACATGCCAAATTAGGTTCCATTTGCTTGATAAGCTCTCGAGTCCCCTTACAGAGGAATAGGGAGTGTCGAACCACCATAGAAAATTTATTGTCCCCTAAAACCTTCACATGCCAAATTTGCTTCCATTTGCTTCGTTAGTTCTCCAGTTATGCAGAAATTTGTGTTTTATTTGCAGAGCAGCCCTCTCTTAGAGAGGGGGAGGAATATTAAACCCCCACAGAAAAATTTATTGTCCCCTAAAAACTCCACATGCCAAATTTGGCTCGATTTGCTTGATTAGTTCTCAAGTTATCCAGAAATTTGTGTTTCATTTGTATGGCATTGTTTTTGATGGGAAAAACTCCTGCAAATCAATGCAGTGGTTGACGAAATGGTATTCCTCTTCTGCTGCTTCGAGAAAAACATTTTATAGGTGGTCTAGTAAATTTAAAATGGGCCGTACAAGAACCACAGATGCACCACGTGCTAGAAGGCCAAAATGGGGTACGAATCCAGGAATCGTAAAACAAGTGCATCGACTCATTTGGAACGATCGTAAAGTGAAGTTACGCGAATTAGCTGAGGCCATAGGCCTTTCAAAAGAACGATTGGGATACATTTTGGACACGAAAAAGCTATGCCGCGTTTGCTGACCGTCGACCAAAAACAGCGGCGTGTTGACGATTCTTCAACAACCCCGGTTTGACGTTGTTGAAGCGTAATCGAGTGGACTTTTTCCGACGTTTTGTGACAATGGATGAAATCTGGATACATTACCTCACTCTAGAGTCCAAAGGGCAGTCTGCAGAGTGGCACTGAGGCATATTTCGAAGATTTAGACGTTTCGTACTACAGAAAGGGAATCGAAATGTTGGAAACTCGCTATACCAAGTGTATTGCCCGGAGCAACTGTCAAGTTAAACCTTGACAAAACTAACAGAGGTGTCAGTGTGATAATAGCAAAAATCTGAATCAGCCCTCAAAGTTTTCAATCAAAAAATGAATTATTTTCTGATCATTGTAGTAGTGTTGTTTTGGGCCATAAAATAACATGTTTCACGTTCCTGTGAACTGATCTAAATATTTCAACACGGTTCACAAAAAATGCTACATCCCTGTCCTCACGTTAAACTAACTATTGTAAGAAGAACCAGAATCAGCAGCGATGTCGTTCCTTCTTCCTCTATCAGCACAGATAGTGTACGAGTATTCCTTCCTCTTCCTGTCGGTAGCAGCTGAGCGTCGTCGTGCATCAATTTATTACAATATAGGTAATTTTCTATGAACAACGTTCGTTATTGTTCCAGCCACCACTGAGCCATAACCTCGAGCTACGCACTCTATTAATTTTCCGCGCCAACTCGAGGAGTTCGCTTCACCGAGGAGTCCGTCGTGTCGTACCCAGGATACACGGTGATACCTCGGCAGTGCTCGCCACATAAATTGTCAAGAAATTACGAAAACTAGACAAATAAGGGACACGCTATTTCGGTCCCTGCATCGTCCCGTTGCATAACCATAACCTCCTGCCAAGAAATGGGAGCGGTTTTGCAAGCGCTCTGCTAATCTTCCTCAAATAGGATTAGCATCTGAAATCATCGTCTTGCATCACCGGGCTTTGGAAGTTAATCCGGTGGAATTGTTATTTGATTAGATGAGAGTAGCTGACACTCGTCAATTGACGGCTACCGTGGCACTTGGGTCGAGCTAATCCGCTTTGGTGGTGGTTGTTACTTTTCTCAGTTCAATTAAGCGACAGAACCAGTGAAGAATAACGACCAGGAGATACTGAAAACGGCAAGAGCCTGAGACTGAGCCAAATCGTACGGTTCAATTAATTCAATTTCCCGTACTCAGACCCGGCGGGGACAAAAACCCAGGCAAAGAAGCGCAAGAGCCACAAACAAGATCCCATATTGTTTGGGCCCAGAGGATGAATTTACATTAACAGCAACAACAACGGCAAAAAAACACAGTTCAAGCAACACATTGCTACGAAAAGAAATGGAAGAAGGGCAGATAACCACTAACTTGGCCCTGGTGCAGCAATTGTCACGCCTCTTTTTGATTTAAAATGCAGCATTAATCGATACATTTCACATATATCATGTTCTCGCGTTTACCGCGCATACTTTTTGCCTCGTTTACTCATCGTGTACCGGCGGACCTGCGAATCGATGCCATGCGAAACCCTTTGGGCCAGAATATGTTGAGCTGGAGAAGGACGCTGAGGGGGAGGGGGTTGGCAAGTACCAGGCGGTACAACCGGAACGACGATGTGTAGTACGAACAGTTTAACAATTTGGGCTTCGCCGTTTAGAGCCTCTTCGTAAACACAAGATGGGGATTTATATCCTTACAAAATATTAATCGATACGAAACATATGCCCAGTTTTGTTCTGGATTGTTAATCGATCGCCGATATGCTATGATATGACGCGATGTGATGTAGGGTTTTGTGAAACGATGGATGACGATGACAAGTGCAGTTGAAACTTTTAAGTTTGCTTTTATAGTTCGCTTCCAATTTATTTTTCTTATTTAGTCCAGTCGAATTAATAACCAACTTATTTATAATTCGATAATTTGGGATGCCTAAAATTAATCATTTGCTAAGGATTTTTTTCCTTGGATTTTTTGCACTTTTTGGGATAGGGCGTATCCCAAAAATAGTTTCTATATTTTTTTTTGTATATACCAGTCCATTCGTTTGGCAATCCTGAGTTGAGTGGTCAGATCAAAGATAGGCTTCAGTAGACCATCGCAAATCGGAAGAACCTTCTTCGTAATTGTTTTTCATGGCTTACATGATTTCGGAACTAAGGTCACCATATTTTTTTATATTTTTTCTTGAAATTTGAGGTTTTTTTACATAACATATCCGAGTATCAGAGAGATGTTTTTTTTCGTTTTCGAGTGATTTTGCAAAGTTAACATGTTTTCAGTTTTCGTTCAATATTCCTATGTGACTGGACAACATCTATGCGACTAGAATCCAATTTTTATGCATAGGGGAAAGTAGGTAAAGACGGACACTGCGGGTAAGATGGACACTTTTAATATTTCATTAACTAAAATTTTTTGAAATATTTTAGTTATGCAAATACTTTCAATAAAGTGTATCAATACTTTCGAGACACACTGTTGATTTCCAGCGAGCGAACTGTCAAGCTTGTAAACAAAACAAAAATTACCTTCGCGGGTGCACCATTCGATGTAACTTTTACTCCGTAGAAAATAGCGAAAAGTTCGTGATTTTTGGTTTTTTACGTGTTCTACGTGTTTACGTGTTACGTGTTACGTGTTACGTGTTACGTGTTACGTGTTACGTGTTACGTGTTACGTTACGTGTTTACGTGTTCCAACGGGTAAGTGTTTATTTAGTCCATCATCCATTTTATTTTTATTTTTTATTTTTTTTATTTTTTTTTTATTTTACAAAGACAACAGGCTATACATGGATGCCCTAATGCTTCATAACTACTACTACTACTCATAATACTACCACTACAAACTACAACTATGTAAATATATACTACTGTAACTAATCAATTTAATTAAGAGCAATAGAATACATTTTTTTGAGGGACGAACGAGACAGATGGAAATCGAAACAGACACTACAACGGTTAAATACGCGGCACATGCTAGATATAGGTTCATTATACCCGTAATTTGTTCGGGTTGATGGGATGTATAAATAGTTCTGAGATCATAAATTACGGCGATTTATGTTGAAATTAATCAACCGAAGGAGCTCAGGACAATCGATGTTCGACAAAATCAAGTCGGAGGTAAATAGGGCCTTGGCAACGTTCCTGCGTGAAGCTAATGAGTCCAGTCCAATCAATTTGCAGCGATCCTCGTCTCTAGGTAGGTTTATTGGATCATTCCACGGTAAATTGCGCAAGGCGAAACGAACGAATTTTTGCTGCATCGACTCAATTCGCTGAACATTATTTTGGTAATACGGTGACCAAACCACGCATGCATATTCAAGGATCGAGCGTACCAATGAGCAATAGAGAGCCTTAATGCAGTGTACGTTCTTGAAATCCTTTGTGACGCGGAAGAGAAAACCAAGAGTTTTAGACGCTTTAGATACGATGTAGGATATATGGTCTCGAAAGGTTAATTTACAATCCAACATAATCCCGAGGTCAATTAACTATCCTGTGATAAATCAGAGGTTTTTCAACGCTTATAGGAAGAGCTACGGTCATTCGAAAAAAAAGCTGCCAGTTCGGGCAAGACGGACACATTAAGGTAAGGAAAGAAGGACACTAGTATTTTCCTATGGTATTTAACAAAACTTTTTGGTTTTACTATAAAGATGCGTACAAATTACAAGCGCAAGAGTAACCGGCAGTCATGGACCGCTCAGCAGTTGAAACAAGCCATTAAGGCTGTAAAAAGTGGATCGCCGGTGAAGACAGCAGCAAGAAGTTACGCAATTCCAAGATCCACACTGATTCGCCACCTCACAAGTCCAACTGTATCAACTCAGCTAGGACCTCTTGATTCCGTATTCAATTCTCAACAAGAAGAGGAGCTGGTACAACATCTGTTGGATTTGGTTCTATGGAATAACGATGACTAATGTTCGAAAGCTTGCTTTTGATCTGGCTGAAAAAAATGGATTGCCACACCCGTTCAACAAGTCTACCAAGATGGCTGGAAAAGCTTGGCTAAGCAATTTTCTGAAACGAAATCCCAAATTGTCGTTCCGTAAACCTGAAGCTACCTCTGCCGCCCGAGCCAGAGGCTTCAATAAGCCAGCAGTATCTGCGTTTTACGATTTGCTGGAAGAAGCGCTGAAAGATCCCAAATTGACGCCAGATCGTGTTTTGAACGCCGATGAGACTAGACTTTGTACCGTTAGTATTTGTTTTGGCATTGTAGTTAGTTTAAAAATCAGTTTAATTTTTTATTCATACTTTCTTACAGGTTCCTCCGAAGACGTCTAAGGTAGCGGCATTGAAATACAAAAAACAGGTTGGTGGTATTACATCTGCGGAACGCGGAGAAACAGCTACGGCAGTAATGTGCATGTCCGCAACCGGACAGCACCTTCCGCCGATCTTCATTTTTCTTCGCATGCGGATGCACGAAGCTTTGAAGAAAGGGGCATCACGTGGAAGCAAATTTGCCTGTAATGCATCGGGTTACATGACAGTCGAAATATTCAATGAGTGGTTCGATCACTTTTTGGAGCATGTAAAACCTTCTGAAGACAGTCCTGCCTTGCTCATAATTGATGGCCACTCGTCGCACACGAAGAACCTAGCTTTTACCGAGAAAGCTAGAGCTAACTTTGTTAAGGTTCTAGTTTTACCACCTCACACTAGCAACAAACTTCAACCGCTTGATGTATCCTTTATGGCACCTTTCAAGACGTACTACGCACAGGAAGTAGAGCGTTTCGTACAACAGAATCCAGGTAAAGTCGTCAGCCAATATGACGTTGCCGAGCTCATGAAACCTGCATTCATCAAGGCGGCTACTACGGAAATTGCTGAGAATGGGTTCGAAAAAACAGGAATTTGGCCATTTGATCGCAATATTTTTTTAGGAATTATATCTTCAGCTTTCGCTTATAATCAGATAAGAGTGTATAGATCACGTTGGCCATGCTTCACTGTAAATTTTTCGTAAATTTGGAAAAATGTCGTTGAACGAAAAAGAGCGTCGTGAATTAATCCTGTGCACTCATTTCGAGAATCCGGAGTTGTCACATCGGGACATCGGTAAGATGTTGGGAATCGTCCAATTCACGGTCAGAAGAGTACTAAAACGATACTTCGAGAACCTAACCATCGACCGGAAGGTGAAGAACGGCAAAAATGGATGCTCCGTCAGTGAAAAAGATCACAAGCGCGTAGTTAAGCAGTTTAGACGTGATCCGAGAAGTTCGGTCCGGGATGTCGCCAATAAGCTGAATTTGTCAAGTTCATTCGTCCAGCGGACCAAGCAGCGGGAGGGCCTGCGTACATACAAGGTTCAGAAGGCTCCTAACCGCGACGAAAGGCAAAACATGGTGGGGAAGACGCGAGCCCGGAAGCTGTACACCGAAATGCTGACGAAGCCGCATTGCCTGGTAATGGACGACGAAACCTACGTCAAAGCGGACTTTCGTCAGCTGCCGGGCCTGTTGTTCTTCTCCGCAGAGGACAAATTCAGCGTTCCGGAGGAGATTCGCAAGCAGAAACTATCCAAGTTTGCCAAAAAGTACATGGTGTGGCAAGCGATCTGCTCTTGCGGAAAGCGGAGCGCCCCCTTCGTGATGACCGGCATGGTAAACGGGCAGGTTTACTTTAAGGAGTGCCTACAGAAGCGCTTACTACCACTATTGAAGCAGCACGAGGGCCCGACCATCTTCTGGCCGGATCTCGCTTCGTGCCACTATTCAAAGGACGTGTTGGAGTGGTACGAAGCCAACGGGGTCACCTTCGTGCCAAAGGAAATGAACCCGCCCAACGAGCCGGAGCTTCGCCCAATAGAGAAATATTGGGCGATTATGAAGCAGGCCCTCCGGAAGAACCCAAAAGTTGTCAAATCGGAGGCGGACTTCAAGAGAAAATGGATTTCTGTTCAAAAAAAAACTACAACCTGACGTTGTACAGAACCTTATGGACGGGGTAAAGAGGAAGGGGTGAGCATACGGGCTTGGGCTCGAAGTATGAATAAAAAGAAAATGCCAAAAGTTGTTTAATAGTTTTTATTTTACTGTCTAAAATTTTCAAAAGGATCGGTCTACTGGGCGAATTTCTACAGCGTTTTTTCCGTGATGCAATTTGATGTGACACACCCTTTAGTCAATCGACCGTAAATCGCATTTCCTGTGAGGATAAAGAAGTTCAAGTGCTTCCCGAAGACATCATGGCTGACTTCGCAGAACCGGACAGCATCTCAACGGCCAAAAACCCGGTGTTTGAAATATCCCCGTCGATCATACTTCCGTTACCGAAAATGGTCACCCCGAGAGGCACGAAGAGAAACCGCCAAGCAGAAAAGGCAGCTGACATAACGTCTGCTCAATACGCTGACACATTGAAGAAGGCGAAAGCATCGAAAGACATTCAATCCATCAAAAAAGAACAAAAACAACGCTCTTCGAAGAAGCCTAGGCAAAATAAGGGCAAAGGGGACACCTCATCTGATAATCTATGCGAGAAATGCGGAAGCCAGTTTTCTGATTCAGATTTCGGGACAGGTTGGACAATATGCTTCCAATGCCTTTCATGGTTCCACGTTGGATGCTTTACTTCTGCTGCAATTATTTGTTAGAACTGTTTTTCTTGTTTTTTTATTCCCACTGAAAATTGAATTAATTTAAATACTCAAATGAACTTAAACCATCGATGAATAGTTTTTAATGCTTTATAAATAAACTTTCGTTTTGAAATATTTTTAAGTGTATCATTAAACTTTACAAATGAATTATCGTCTTCCTAGGAGGTCATTTAAAATATGCGTGGACAGGTTGTTGGCTATTTCAGATCCTTTTCCTTCCTTTGCGAGGACAATGGCCCGCAAAAATCCAGAAATTTTTGCATGGAGTGTATGTATTTGACCTCTTCTGTCGTTCCCTTCCAAGGATGAAACTGTCCACGAACAAGATGAGTAACCTTTCGAATCGTAGCGTAATTCAAGAACACTCCCCAATGCTGAAAACACTAAAATACGTACAAAAACTTTTCCGTAAGTGTCCATCTTTCCCACCTTAGTGTCCGTCTTTCCCATTCCAGACGTCCGTCTTTCCCGACCATGTGAAGAAATAGTATTTCGATGCATTTTTTTCAATGACCCTCAATGACCCAGAATACATCAATATTGGAATAAATTTACTAGTATCAACGGTAATTAAGGGGGCCTCCGTAGTCACAATGGTTGCGCGTTCGCTTAGTAAGCGATCGATTGTGAGTTCAAAACTCAGGGCCCTCATTGACCATCTTTGTGTTATTACAGAATAGCTACGTCCACGCTACAATCATCAGCTATGGAGATCGATCCACGGTCGAAACAAGATCGATTCATCCATACAACTGCTCTGCTCTGCAAGACACATCGGGCTACTGTTCTATAAATAACTCAACAATGATCATATCAACTGTCTCCACTGTCCGGTGGTCTAACTGGATAATGGAAGAACAGAAAGAATACTCTTACGCCTAAATGGCTACTGTGCAAAAATGTACCATACGCAATGGTATAGAAGAAATACTGGCGAATGGCAACTGTGTAATGTGCTATAATTATAGATATGATAACCATGTGACATGAACGCGATTATAATTTGGCTCTGTTACAGCTAAAAATACTAATGAGCCTAAAATAAATAAATGGGATAAAAAAAAGGTAATTATGATAGAAAAAGACCTGAAGTTTCAATTTGTACAACAACTGCGATCATGAAAGCTATATATGTGTAAAAATTGAGATTACACCTTAGGGTGTCCGTCTCTACCTACTTTCCCCTATGTGGTATTTCATGAGGCTTTACATTGGTATATCAATCATCTGAATCGGACCGGTAGTTTAAAAGTTATGAATTAAAAAAAAATTTGGAAAAAAGGGAAAAATGATTTTTCGGGCCATCGGTTAATTTTGAAAAATCATAACTTAATAACACAAAATAACACATCTCTGAATTTTGGGTATGTTATTTGAAAAAACCTTAGCTTTTAATAAAAAAAATATGAAAACATATAGCGCCCTTGGTCCCGAGACAATGTAAACTATTAAAAAAAACCATCAATGATTACAAGACCAAAATCCAAAATGTATGCAAGTATAACATTTTTTGAAAAGGTTCTAGCTTATTGGCTTTAATTTAATATGTCAATCATTTGAACCGGTGCAGTAGTTCAAAAGTTATGAGTTTAAAAAAAAGTAATATAAAAAAAATGAGAAAAAAAATTATCCTGCGAACCCTAAAATGGAAATGGTAACCTATTTAATTTGATATTTAGATCATCCGAATCGGTACAGTTGTGCAAAAGTTGTGAATTGAAAAAAAAGTCATTTTTGGAAAAAATGGGAGAAAATTGATTTTTTGGACAAACCTAATCGGTCAAGAGCGTGAATCGAACCAAGGAGTATGGTAATGTGTCACGATAGCTACTTGGCTACGAATGCTTCTTGTTAGACTTTTTACTTTATCTTATTCACATTCGAAAATTGCTCGTGAAACTTTCAGTACCCTCGATGGGGGTGAAAATGGGTAAAAAAATGTAGTTTTCGTTGAATAACTATCGTAAATTAGAGTAAAACACAATTCTGATTACGTAGAGATGTTCTCTAATGATGAACACTCGTAAGTGTTCAAGGAATTGTTGAATAATATTAACTTTTCACTGAACTTCGATTAGATGAAAGTTGACCCAATCTCACCCCTTAGAGGGGGTGACAATGAGTCAAAGTAGTGAATATTACTTTCTATTAAGAATTGTGTTTAGAAATCAATTTCCCAATAATTTCAAAATAATTTAATAACATGTGAATGTCTTGGATGATTATTTGAGTTACGAAAATAGTGTCAATCCACTAGGAGTGCGATGGAAATGTTTATATACAGCCACACCATGTCAAAGTGGAAGTTTTGTTCTTTATCGCAAAACATTAGAACCGTATTTTTTATCATTAGGGTGATCATTTCCATTTTAGGGTTGTCCGAAAAATCATTTTTTTCCCATTTTTTCCAAAACTGACTATTTTTTTTCAATTCACAACTTTTGCACAACTCTACCGATTTGGATGATCTAAATATCAAATTAAATAGGTTACCATTTCCATTTTAGAGTGGTCCGAAAGATCTTTTTTTTCTAATTTTTTTCAAAAATTACTTTTTTTTTATAAACTCATAACTTAACTTTCTTTACTATATTCACTGTTCATGTTTTGAGCAAAAAAAAAAGTTGGATAAATTCCCTGTCCAATGGTATATAACACAACATATGTCACGATTTTGAGTAATATGCGTTTGAAAACTCTTAATGAATCGTTACATTTCTCGTAGAGTCACCCCCTATATAGAAATCAAAAATCCAGTAGTTCAAAAGTTATGAATTTTTGGAAAATGTCATTTCTGGAAAAAAAAGGTGGAAAAGTTGATTTTTCGAACCACCATGGACATGGCCACCCTGATGAAAAAAAATAAAAAATACAGGTTTAATATTTTACGATGAGGAATAAAACTACCAATTTTCATGAAAATCTGACAATCACTATATCGGTTTGGCATGGAATTCAATTTTGTGCTTGACTCATTCTCACCCCCATTCAGTGTAAAAAGAAATTATTTCAAAAATATTGAAATTCGAATGGAAAAAAATGATGTTCAAAATCAGTAATGACTCACTGGCAAGACTTTAAAGAATAAATCTATCCAATATTTACAATTTTAGTAGTTCTGTATAATGCTGGGCTTGAGATTTTTTCTGAGGTGTTATTTGATGGCTGTTACGCATCAGATTAGATGAATTTTTAAATAATAACTATTTGTACTACAGTTAATTACTATGCATTGGAAGTTGTGGGAATATGTCTCCTATTAAAAGGCTCACAGCATTCAAAAATATTCGCAATATTTGTCAAGATATTACTAATAGTAACTTTCTCCATGTTTGACCCAATTTCACCCCCATAACCCATTTTCACCCCCATCGACGGAACTAAAGATTGTAAGGGGTTGTATCTAGGGCACGACCGCATTTTTGGCGTAAAACTACGGAATTATATTATTGAATCCGCTTGAATATCATTTCGGATATTATTTCATAATGCATCGAAATTTGAAATAACTTTTTAGTTATTCAATTATTTTTACTAGGGTGAGTGTACCAATTATGGAGGACATATGTCAGCAACTTGCAGAAATTGGCGAATAAATACTCTATTCTAGTTCAAAAGTATACAAAAGTATACTTTTTCTAGCAGTTTGAACTCTGTTTTTGGAGATTCTCACTGATATTTGGATGATCAATTGACTAAATTGTATAAAACGCGTGTTTGAAAATGCCAGTTCCATGTACCCATTATGGTGATAGTGTTCCTGAAGTTTCGCAATTAGTGTACCTATTATTGTAATAGTCGGTGCCACATGGAAAAAGTGTTAATAGGATTCAGCTAATACTTCAATAATAATTTTTAAATAAAAATATGCCTCTAAATAGTATCCCTAGTATACAATACTATGTCGTTCATTCTACACATGACGAAAATTATGGGAATGAGTGCGAAGTCGAAGTTTTTAAGTGAAGATGGGATATACATCATTTTAAAGCTTCATGTTTTGAGATGTAATACTTGAATGCTTCTATCGTTTTGTGTGTAGATATAGTGGATAACAAAACAGCATTCATTTGATTCCAAGAACGCTCGTGTAGGTTATTTTACTGCAGGAAAAAGTTTAGATAGAATGAAAAATTTCCCTTTTCTAATTAATACTTTTTCAATAATGCCACTATTCCCAAATCAGAAGGCGGTTTCGAAATTTCCAATTAATTCTGTTCAAGACTCATTATTTATTATTCATTAGTCGGCAAATTTTTGCCTAATTTTGGCTTTTGCTTTGATCGATTCTCTTAATTGACTTACTCTTACGATAACCATGGACATGTTGAAACATGGACAATTTCAATTAAGACAGATTTTGTGCAACACAATTTCAATATGCAAGAACATCAACCAATTATTTGTATTCAAAATTTGAAAAAATTTGAACTTCCGGGATGATAATCTGAGAGAGGGTACACTTAATTAACTACAAATCAAAAAAGAATCAACAGCCATTACAAGTTCCGGTTATGATTTATCTTCTGTTAAATAAAATTTATTAAATTAAATAAAAATCTCTTTTTTTTCTAATATCCGGTATCCAACCGGATACCAAATATTGACCGGATAGGCAGGATACCGAACATCCGTTTCATCTGTAGATTAGACTGTTGTTATGTGCTTCCCGGTTGTAAAGTAACTGCCTGCACCTCGTTGACTAGCCTCTCTGCTAGCTGACAAGAGAATCACAAAAGCGTGAGGGTTGTGATGCAGTCTTCGTTTCTCTTCAGGAACTGAACGAAGGATATTAACACATTCACCTAAGATTTAATTTTCAACAGAGTGGATCAAACAAATATGCTTCGGTCGAACACGCATAGTGCTATTTTACAACACTACTGAGCGTTTGAGAGCGCCCTATAATATGCAATTGCACAGCGTGAAAACGTACAACCATAATAGCATACCACCAATTGCATAACAACGTACGACCATAATAGGAACATAGCTTTTCAGCTGCTTTTCAGCTTTGCAGCGATTTCGTACAACCATAATAGGAACAAGGCAGCTTTCTATATTGTGATAATTGGCACGTAAATTGTACCATATTTACACACTTCGTGTAGAATCGATCGACTCGGTTACACCAACACTATTAGGTGTATCGGTAAGTTTTTCCGGTTTTACAACCGATGGCGTAACATGGTTATTATTCCAGTGAATCAAATTTCCAGGCATTCGTTGGAAAGCTACTTTTTCAGCATATGTTCCACTTCGAATATGTCAAATTTCGTATCAACGAGAGTGTTTTTGCGGGGATTGTTACTTCATCACTTCAATATGAAGAAAAAGGCTGCGGAAAGTCATAGCATTTTTGCGAACGTTTAAAAGCAATGGAAATTATCCGAAAGATAGGGCATTGGGTGCCGTATGAATAAAAGCCACGACGGGGACGTCGAACGCCGTTTTTTCACGTGCGAATAACTGCTCTAACGGCATAAAAAAAGAGTTTTTTGCATCGAATCGTTACTGGCGCTGAAAAGTGGGTCCATTGCGACAATCCTCAACGTGGGGCAACGCATGGATACCCCGGTCATGCAACAACATCGACGACCGCGCCCAATATTCACGACCAGAAGGTTATGCTGTCTGTTTGGTGGGACCAGCTGAGTGTGGTGTACTATGAGCTGCTAAAACCGAATGAAACCATTACGGGAAACCTCTACCGACGACAATAGATGCGTTTGATATTGTTGAAAATCTTAGGGGGATCCTTGTACGCAAAATCTTCACTGAGGGAAGACGGTACACCACGATTGAACAGCTCAAGGTAGCAATTTCGGAATCATGGAAAAATATCAAGAAATCAGTTCAGCAGAATTTGGTAAATATTGGGTTGGGGAAAAAGAAATGTCGTATATTGTCAATATTTGGCAACACTTAAACATATTTTGTGTTGTACTCATCGCATCGGGTCATACTATAGGGCTATTTAAAGACGACAATCTGTGCTACAAGTGTCGTTTTGACAGTGTTGTGATTGTCCTTTTCAGTCTCAAGTTATAGCGCGTCAAAGATGTCCACCAAACAAGAAATTCGCCATATTTTACGTTTTTACTTCCTGCGAGATAAAACGGCAACGAAGGCGGCCGAAAAAAATCGTGTAGTTTATGGACCCGATACTGTAACGATTCGCACAGCACAGCGTTGGTTTGATCGATTTCGTTCTGGTGTAGTGGCTGTCGAAGATACACCCCGTACTGATAGACCAATCGTCGTGGAAACCGATAAAATCGTAGAAATCATCCAAGTAGACCGGCATGTGAGCACTCGCTCGATTGGCCAGGAACTGGGTATAGACCATAAAACCGTTTGGAACCATTTGCGGAAGATTGGATTCCTAAAAAAGCTGGATGTATGGGTGCTACACGAGTTGACGCCAAAAAATCTTTTAGACCGAATCAACGCCTGCGATGCACTGCTGAAACGGAACAAACCCGCTGTGTGTTTGGTGGGATTGGAAGGGACTCATCCACTATGAGCTGCTCAACTATGGCCAGACCTTCAACTCGATTCTCTACTGTGAGCAGCTTGACCGTTTGAAGCAGGCGATTAACCAGAATCGACCAGACATGATCAATAGGAATGGTGTTGTTTTCCACCAGGACAACGCTCGGCCTCACACATATTTGATGACCCGCCAGAAGCTACGGGAGCTCGGATGGGATGTCCTATTGCACCCACCGTATAGTCCGGACCTGGCTCCAAGAGATTATCATCTCTTCCGGTCCATGCAAAACGCTCTTGGCAAAACTAAGTTGGCTTCAAAAGAGGCTGTCTGAGTTTTTTGCAAATAAGGAGGGGGGGGGGGGGGGGGTTATAAGGGTGGGATAATGAAGTTGCCTTCTAAATGGCAACAAGTTTGCGAACAAAACGGCGCATATTTGACTTAAATTAGATAATTTTAAGTATGTTAAATAAAGCGTCAAATTTCGATCAGAAATACCTTTTTTCCCCAACCCTATAGTATTCCAACACGAATTTTCCAGGTTATTAGTCGAAATGGCATGGTTGCCAATTATTGAAATCATTGACATCAGTCGATCGTTTTGAATTTTTTATTGCTAATACTTATGAATTTCGAAATGGTCTTATAGAAACTGGACAGCTGAATTCATCATATTTAAACACAATAAATAAACGAACAACTTTTTGGAACGAAATTAACGTTAAATATACTCTATTCTATGCATTCAACAATGTACGAATGTATCTTGTTAAAATTCCAATTGTTTGTGTTGCAACGAAATAGAATCAGGGTTGTCTTATATTGTCGTAATTTCGCAAAGTGACGCAAGCGCCAGAGGGAAGAATTTTTAGTACGAGACTTTTTGTGAAATTGCATGTATAATCAGCATACGCGTACATTACGAAAATCTGATCTGTACAAAATGAGTACTGTTGATGCAAAAACATTGCCATCGGCTTGAATTTGAAAAATGAAGTTTTATTTAAGCTATGCTACCAACGCTAGTTTATTGTGGAAACAGCAAATTTTAATCGCTGTTCCCACAATCGATTGGCGTTCATCCATCAAAGTGTGCGAGAATTTGTTTCCAATTATTTTCTCCAAAATGCATCCGTTGAGCAGAGCATGAGAAAACATCAGGGAGAAAAGTTCTACGTATTTTTAGACTTTGTAGTATGCGTCGAGCCGGCTAACGTAGTTGAGATCTCGATTGTAACAATTATGGTCAGTACCAATTTTTTCCAATCCAAAATGCAATTGGAAACATTGAACACATGAGATAATGCCGTCTGAAATCATTCGATGTAAAGCTGATACAGTTTATGCGAGGGTGTTTTGAGTTTTGTTACAAGATGCGTTTAGATGGAGTATTTAGAAGCTTGCAGCTGTTTACCAAATTCGACATTTAGCCTTCAATCAACAGCTTCAAACCATCCGAAAAAGAAATTGAAAGCATATGACTCTCATTCTGATAAACGTCCATTTCGGAAGATGTGAAATTTGCCGTCCCAGCTCATTCATCCTGTGCTATCAGAACTGATCAAAAAATTACTTCACATCACAATCAAATTACATCACATCTTAGGGGAAATGGCGATTACGCCGCATCACAGTGGAAATGGCGCTTGCGCCAATCCGTTTTACTGCTTTTTCACATTTGTGTAAAATTTAGCAGTTGTTTTAAAGGATTTGGTATTCTTTATCAATCTATAACAAAAAAAATGTCAATTTTGGCGCTTACGTCACTTTGCGAGATTACGGCAGTATAGAAGTTGAACAGAGTGTAGACCGATGATTCCAATTGTTGGGGTTTGGGAAGGGGGCTTTATTTGCGCTAAGTATTTTCAAGGAGGAATCGATTCCTCTTTTGAGCGTTAATAATTCTTTCCCGACTAAACGAAGTGGTATGATGATCACTTTATTCGAAAGATGAAATATCTAAGAGCTTCGTGCTTGTTACTCTTTGATTGCTAAGCCAACGGTAGTCCTACATCCATCATGCGGTTATGTCACAAATATAACCCACTTCTAGTTTTTCTTTCGTAATAAACTATCCCGAGATAGAGCTTCTCGATTTTTTACGTCCAGGTTTCAACTGAACCATGCTTTGAATGTAACCCTTTGAAACCACAATGCATTGCAGTCCACATAGTTCTCCCGAAAGTGAAAGCAATTCGTCACCTCAATCGCGCTACCGCAGCTTGGTTGCAGCGCACGTCACTTTCAGCAGGGAATAAATCCCCTTCTGTGATGTTCATCATTCAAGTCGCCGCTTTATGCATATTACCACGCCATAAATTCATGAAAACTCTACACGGTCAGTTCGTTCGTGTAGACGAAACTGAGGCATTCATTAAAAGGCAAAACAGTACTCTATCCCGGGGCTATTAATATTGAATCAAACCGCTCGGGAGGTAGGCCCATAATTCCCAGATGGACTAAACGGCAGAATAACATTAAAGTTAATTCCGTGCATTCCAAAGGTCAGTAGTCTAGTGGGTTGGTGTGGGTTAGGGTGGGTGATGGCCGGAGAAAAACAAACATAAATTGTGGCCCCAGTCATCAGTCCCATTAATTGTAGCGAAATTAGGCGCCCGAACTCGATTAAACATTCATACACTGGTGCAATCGATGGTCGGGTAGGACGAGACGGAACCAAAAATCGATAATAATTTATTTGGGTGTGTGCGGTGCTGCTGTTGTCATTCCCTTTTTACGGATGCCAGCAGGAAGTTGATTTGGCTTGATGGTGTGAAAAACGTGTCCACCATTCAACGAGTTTTCCCCCTGGCAGCAGTGACTCAATCAGTGTTTGTGTCCCTCTCCGAGGCGCTAAACACAGACAAACAGCGCACTGGTGCACTGCTCGGAGTGCACACATGTTCGCATTTCAGGATCGTCACCGTACACACGTGGCGAATACCAAACACACACACGCACACAAACACCGGAATCCCCCATGATAGTATTTAAGCGTTTTCCCCACAGACATTTTCACGCCCACTTTCTTGACGAAGCTGTGCGTATAGATCGATACAGTAACACACTTTTCCCGACGCGAGCAGTACATATCTACCAGAAGATCTGAACATTTGGCAGACGACGTGAGAAAACGGTCAATGAGTCAACTCGAATCTATATGTTTTGCTTATCACCCCGTGACATGTAACACAGTCCAGAATTCTTGCGGATCTACCTCGAACCTTTAGAAACCGTCGGACCTGAATTGGAAAATGCCGTCGGCACCGTCGGAGTGATTGTCACCTAGCAACCGTTCGGATATCAACATAAATGGGCAAGTCGCGACCAAATAGTCATTACATTTCACTACCGAAACCGTCGACAGTCGTGTGCCGTTAAATTCAAGCCTAATCGGATCGCTCATAGGGCAGAACATTCCGAGAATTCCCATCCACTCCGACCGACTGTGATTGATTTTTACGATCCGAGAATAATGGCGGCAATATTTCGGTGGCATGAAAAATACGCCGTGCGCAACCAAAGTGGTAAAATGTTGTCTTGTCAGAAACGGAACGCACAAAAATGTTTCGACGTATGGCTCATTTATTATCTAATGCCTCGCCCTGTAGCCCCTTCGACCTCGTGGTGTCCTCCCACCACCCGTTATGCTTTCGGGCTCTCCCCCAAACCGAAGATCCACAGTCCATGCTCCAAGGTTACGTCCGTGCTTTCCGAACGCGACAGCTGACACGGACCATGGGGGCGCGCTACTGTGGATCGCTAGAAAGTGGGACTGCGAGAGAAGGAAACCGAGACACGAAGTTCAAAAATTTTGATAGACATAAATCAGCTTCCATTACCTAAATAATTTTTGATTGATATTTTCACCCGCTTGCCTGCCGCATGTTCCTAGCCGAGGCTCATTCATAGAGAGAGAGAGAAACAGTCGGCGGCGGTAAAAAATTAGCTACCGAAAAACGTTCCGCCGCCGCGGCCACCGCAAGGCTCTTCTACCTGTCAGTCCTGCTGGTGCTGCCGTGGCTGCGGTTGACTCCCTGTTGTGTAAATCATCGGTGGGGTGAAGGGGGAGAAAGTTCCATTTAGGGATCACTGCCCGAAAACACAGCGCCAGCACAAATAAACGTGGGAAGCGGAAAGGGAAGCTACTTCGGCAAATGTCTAAATTCTTGACGTGCCTTTTAGTGGGCAGAATTTGTCCGAATCGGTATTCGTTAATGAATTCCGATTCGATTGTTCACCGGAAAAGAAAGTTCGCATGGTGACGGTTGACCATTTATCCAGTGGAATTTACGGTTTAAATCATCCTAATGAATACCTTCGGTTACCGAAAAAAAAATTCATCCCAAATAATAATTTTAGTTCGAATTAGTTGGCGCGACACTACAAAAATCATTCCAAGTACTTAGGTAACGTAGATGCTAACTCCACATGAAAAACAGAAATCAGGTTGTTGAACACTCAGTCCCACCTACCTCTGCAAAAGTAATGGACGTAAAAAATGGAGTAATTTCGGATGGCGTTGAAAAATAAAACTACAAGAGATGATTCAATTTCCTCAAACCCTACGTATACAGCCATTCCATGTCAAACCGATAAAGTGGTTCTCAGATTTTCGTGTACAATTGTAGATTTGTTCACAAAATATTAGACCCGTATTTTTTAATTTTTTGGCGTAGGACTACGTCTTTCATTTTTGTACCGGGGTGTAAGTTCAAAGTTTCGAAAACGAGCGAGTGACGTTGGACTTCAAGGTTTTGAACGTTAATACCTCTTTTCCGGCTGAACGGAGTGGCATGATAGTTATTTCATTCGGAAGACAAAATGTCCACGAGTTATATGATTGTTAATTTTTGAACCGAAAACTTGTTTCAAAAGCTTTAAAATTGCTTAGAAAAAGCTTATTGAAACCGTATATAAACTCGCATACGCTCTGGAAATCCATTCAGTTGATGCAGCGATGTGAGATGAGAACGGTCGCACTCAGACGCCTGTGCATTATGGTCTTCTTTTCCAATTACATTTCTCTTCTGCAGTTGAACCGAACGGATGGGTATAAAACCTTTGCTTTCGTTCATTTCTGCCTCTACTCTCGTACCGTGAGGACTCGATTCATTGGGACCAAGCAGATAGCTCGTAAATCTACCGGTGGTAAGGCACCAAGAAAACAGCTCGGAAAAGCGCACCAGCCGCAGGAAGTGTGAAGAAGCCACATCGCTACCGACCAGGAACCGGCGCTTTGCGTGAAATTCGTCACTATCAGAAGTCGACCGAATTGCTGATCCGCAAGCTACCTTTCCAGCGTTTGGTTCGTGGAATTGCCCAGGACTTCACGGAGGCAAGCGAGGCATATTTAGTCGGCCTATTCGAAGATACAAATTTGTGTGCTAAGAGCCACGCAAAACGCGTCACATCATGCCCAAGGACATCCAGCTGGCCCGTCGTATCCGAGGAGAGCGTGCTATTATCTTAGCATATAATCAACGGCCCTTTTCAGGGACACCAAATTTGATGGATTAGAGTTCAGAAAAGTTTTTGCAGGCCGAACTGAAAGAAGCATTTAGCGAAAATCGTAGTATCGATGATAATTCAATACTGATAGGTGCCAAGTGCGCCCGTGGCCGAGTGATTAGCGTCTCACATTATCATGTCGGGTGTTCGGGTCCGATTCCCGTTCTGGACGGGGGAATTTTTCGTCAAAGAAATTTGCTCCGACTTGCACTGTGGTCACGCGTATTCAAGAGCTTGCCCCTCAAGAATACATTTAAGGCGTGTTATTCGGCTTAGGAAATCTCAACTAAGTATTAATAAATGACGCTAGTTGATGCATACGTTGAGACGGCAAAAGTTCCACAGGGAACGTTAACGCCATTCAAGAAGAAGAAGGTGTCATTGACTATGGATTTGATAGTAGGGAACACGATATGATATGGTTTAGTGGATATTATCGAAGTGGATATTATATTACATATCAAAGAAATCACATTTATGAAAGCAGCGTTATTAAATTATTTGTTTACGAATGCTGCAATCGATCATCGTTATTGGGAAGTTGGAATTGTTGGGAAGGGGGACTTATTTTTACTGTGTAATTCCGAGGAGGAATCCAATCCTTCTCAAGTGTTAATAATCCTGCCCTGGATCAACAATGATTCCAATCGTCGGGGCCTGGAGAGTGGGTAATATTTGCGCTGGGTGTTTCCAAGGAGGAATCGATTTCCCCTTTGTGCGATAATAATTCTTTTCCGGCCAAACGAAGTGGTATGATAATCACTTTATTCGAAAGATGAAATATCTAATATTTATATGCTTGTTACTTATTTATTGCTAAGTTAACGTCAGCCCTACGTCCACCTTTATATCAAATTATATCAAAGATATAACCCGCTTCTAGTTTTTCATTGGGGTGCCCATTTCCATTGAAGAGCCGCACAAACGGCCTGGCCCTGTGCAGTGTCACAACTGCCAGGAATACGGGCATACCAAAAGGAGTCTGCGTAGTCTGCAGCGGTATACATGAGACAAAAAAAATACAGCAACTGCAGTGGCAACCACACGGCAAACTACAGGGGGTGCCCTGTATACACTGCATTAAACAAAAAGCCGCAAGAATATCGACAAAAAGCTGCTAAAGCCTGTCCACGTTAAATTTCTGACACTTTTCTTTCAGTGTAGTTTATGAAATATTTCACTTACATGACAGCTGAAACCCTCTAATATCGATGTCCAACATGTTTACATTCTTCTTCAGTTTGGTAAAATGGCGTCGAATCAAGTGGAAGTACGCAAACGCATTTTGCGCGAACAGCAGCAAAATACAACACTGCCGGTACGCGATCTCGCCAAAAAGCTAAAACTGCCGAAGATTTGGACCACAAATCTCAAAAATTACGGCTCTACTTGGATTTTTTATAATGTCATTTCCTTCTATTGTTGAACCGTATGTACCTAAAGTAAAATAAACCTTGGTAAAACTTCACAAGTAGAGGGAAACGGTAGCATAAACACAGCAAGCACTTTGATCGTCAAAAAATGTAAGTTTTCCGATAGTGGGTTTAAGGTTTTTCCCGTTAATTAAACAAACTTTTCGTGTATTGTGCAGTAAAGTTCAGAACAGAAGAGGAACAATTTGATGTAGCGAAACTGTAAGTTTGATAACAATAAATGAAATTAATTGCATTTTAATTTTTGCGTGTTGTGTGGGGTGACATGGACACGTTTCTGTGGGGTGAGTTGGTCCTACAGGTTTGAGACTTTTCTTTGGTCTAATTGATTCCAGATGGCGCTGAATTACAAGAAGAGGATGGGCAGACAACGTTGAAAGAAGGAGGAGCTTGAAAAAGGAACGCAGGCCATCGAGAACGGATTTTCTTTGACCAAGCATCAAAAGTGTTTGAAAATGCTCGACCAGCAGTGAAAAGATTCATGCAGAATTCGAGATGGTGTCAATCCAACTTTTATGGTCTCGAATCCGACCAAGACACCTGGTATCGATCCCAAAACATTGTTACTGAATGTAACATTATCCCAAAATACTTTACGTAAACATAAGTATGTTTTTTTCGATGAAACACACACTGGACCAAATCACCCTACAGGCGGTCCAAATCACCCCGCATCAAATTTTAATGTCCAAAAATCATCTCTTTTATTTTATGATATATTTGGTAGATTGAAGCTTTATACTATGATTAAACATTATTTATTGATAGAAAATAAGTGTAGCTCAGTATACAATGTGACATTTTTTATTTAGACCGTAATGGTTTGGAAATAATAGGCGATTTGCTTAGGTGGTCCAAATTCCCCACTTTTCCCCTACCGTGTTTAGTGTGTGCAAATCGTTTGAACAGCGCATAACTGTGGATCGGAAGGTTGGAAGCGGAACAAATCGAAAAGTATGCTCCCGAAAGATGGACCGTAAGGTTGTTATCATTATTGAGAAACATCCCTACCTTTCAATTAGAAATGTGGCTCGAAAGGTTGGAAAATCAAAATCATATGTACAAAAAGTAAAGCAGAGGCATGGACTGAAGACGTACAAAGTGAGAAAGGTGCCCAATCGTGATGATGAGCAAAATTTCACTGCAAAAAGCCGTGCTAAGGTACTCTACACCCAGTTTTTGCAAAAATGTTCATGCACCATGATGGACGATGAAACTTATGTTCTCGAAGACTTCAAACAGGAAGGAAGGAAGGTATTGTATTATAGAGACTTTAAACTTTTGCAGTTCATTCGTCTCTAGCCTTGAGAAAGGCCCTTTGAAAACTCTACTCTATTCTACTCCAGCGCTACCACCTCCGCCCTCTTGCCTTGAGAAAGGCACTCGATCCCTCGCCGTCCAGCCCGTCCAGCAACGATGTTGTCCAGTCGGTGTCCACACAAAGAATGGACTCGCTTTTTATACTGCAATGCGAAGGAATGCCGTAGTCGAGTGTTTCCGGATCAAGAAGCAGTCTAAATTCCCCAAAAAGTACTTGGTTTGACAGGCAGGCAGTTGTGGCCGAAAATCCAAATCTAGCCGGCACTATCAACAAAGATGTATACGAGAAGGGATGTCTCCAGAATCGGTTGCTACCATTCACAAGAAGCCACGACTCTCCAGCGTTTTAGCCAGATTTGGCCTCTCGTCACTATGCAAAATCCATCCTGGAATGGTATAATGCACATGAGGTCAAATATGTGCCAAAAACATCAAATCCACCGAACTGTCCAGAACTGCGCCCAGTGAAAAAGTATTGGGCTCTGATTAAGTGAAAACTATTCGAAACTAAGAAGAAAGCGAATGGCATAAATGATTTCAAGAGGAGATGGAAATGCTCCAGTATATCTGAGGATACTGTACGGAACCTAATGGCAGATGTTCCCAAGAAAGTTCGTGAATTTCACAGACAACGTAATTAACATCGAAGTAAGCTTTCCTTGTTTTAGATATAAGTCTATTTTACTTAAATAAACAATCGGTTTTGTTGTATTACGTGAATTTTTTTTTACTGGCATCATGTTGGTGTCCGAAATTTAACGTGGACAGGCTTTACTAGCAGGCCTGCAACCAATGGTAAATACAGCCACACTTCCGAAACCCCAACCTCCTGATTCCACGCCAACACCTAGCACATCGTATAAGGATGCTCTACTCTCCCAACCTCCAACACCAATATGACCTCCCGCGGGCTAATTACAAGTATTTATGGGTTCAATTACGCAACTCATGACATCAATGCAAACAATTATGCAAGAAATGTTGCGCAGCCAGCAACTTCTCATCCAAAAACTGCAATGTTCAAAACAATTTTTTTTAAAATCTGCTATTGGAATGCAAACGGGATTCATAACCATTCGAATGAAATTAAACTATTCTTAAACCAACACGACATTGACGTTTTTCTCATAAATGAAACTCATCTGACAGATCACTACAGCATCAGAGTCACGAGACATGATTTCTATTGTACAAATCACCCTCACGGGTCAGCAAGAGGAGGGGCTGCTGTCCTCTTCAATTCTTCTTCCAATTATTTGAACGTGTTCAAACGTTATTGTTGTGCTCCAGCACACATATGAAATTTTAACTATAAGATCTGATAACAAATGTAATACCTTATTATGTTAGAATCAAATGCATAACCAAATATTGTTATTTCCAAATCATGGAAGATTCAATAAATGATTGTATGAAAAAAAAAGTTTCCTTCCTTGTATGAATAGCGGCATTGTATTGTAGGAATGTGAAAACATTGTATTGTAGCTATGCAAAAACGGCAGAAGAGAGGATTCCAGAACATGTAAGTAACCCTTACTATTCATTTTGAAGGGTGTGAAAGCTATCTTGAGTTTTCCGGTTACACAGAATCCCGCCAAAACCATACACGAGCCGCCACCAAAGTTCCTGGTTGAAATATATTGTTCCTCCTTTCGCAAATCAAGCCAGTATCTGTTGAAACCATCAGGACCTTTTTTCGTCACTGAAGATGACCTAGCAATGTTAAAAGTAAACAAAATGCCGTTTTAAATTGAAGATCTTTTCGTTATGATACATAGCAAAATATATTTTTTTTAAAAACATTCTTTGCTATAACATACCATGTCTTACTGTCATTTCATGTGAGCATGACTCAGACGTCTTTCGATGTGAGTTGGTTTAAGATTAGGAGCTTTAATCTTTTTAGTTCTCTTTATGTAAGGTTTTTTACCAAAATTAAACGAATTGATTCCCGGAAAGCATTTATGTTAAAGATTGCTTTATTTGCATAAGCGATTTTGAGGTATTCCAAGTTGTTCTAACTTATCCCATTCAGAGAGTTTCGATTCACGTGGAGCTCTCTTCTTCTTACCTTCTTATCACTTCTCCCTTTGGCATTTTCCATATTTATGGATCAAAGTTACTAAAACAACGGAAAATGTAACTGGTCTTATGCAAACTTGACACTTAAAAAATACAAAAACATTTGTGTACGCTCAGCGCTTGCACACACACATATGAAAATCATGCAGTATATGGTAGTTACCGATACCAATACACTAGAATAAAAATTGAAGAGTTGTTTGTTCACCATGAGCAGCAAGATTATCACCTAGGGCCTGTTGCATAATCAGCCTCATAATATTAGTTTCATTTTTTTTTTGAATATTAAATGGTTTTTTAATAAAATTGCAACGTTTTCAACGGGGTTTTTGACGTAGGACTACGTCTTTCATTAAGGGTGCCAAATCAGAAAACAGGTTAACTAACGTTAACTTAAAAAAAAAGTTATTATGCAGCCGCTAGAATAGAAACAATGAAGAGGGATAGCGAAAAAAGAATATTTGCGAAGTTAACTCCACTCCTGCATAGTAAGTAAGCTGTCGCTAGTATTGTGTTCGGATATGGATTGAAAAACGTCAAAATAGCAGCTAACTCGCAGCTTCAAAGCTGGAATATATTCTTATTTAATTCAAGGTTAACAATAATATTATTCTCACTTACATTTTCGTTTACTTCTTCCGTTTCATCTGAACAATTCTTTTCTAGCTCTTCGTGAATACACACTACTAATGACCGTACTATTGGTTATTAATCTAGTTATAAATCGTAATGAACTCAATTACCTTTATGTATGTAATCAATTGTAGAAATAGGTTATAATTATAGTTGTAAGAATAATCAATAACTGTAGGAATAAATTGTGGATATAGTTGTATTTTTTTTTTATCCAAAATATATATTTTTATTAAGGCTCATATGGCGTCAACCTGACGGAGCCGGGAGTTCAATATTTCGACAATGTTTGCCTTATAACTATGTTAGTAATATGTAACCGATTACTCGCGGTTGGCTCGAGGTTAGTATTACAAGTGTTTTCGTAATTGTGATGTTGCTGTCTCCAATGCTCTGTACCTGTGCCCGACACGGGATACTTCCTTTTGGGATGCAGCTGACCATTAATCAGCAACGCCCCCTAGTCTGTACCCCATATCTAGCGTGGTGCGTCTTCTCGACTCGAGGAATCCAGGATAGAATGGTCACTAGCCGGCGCAAACATCAGCTCGTGTAGAGTTGTCATGAGCGATACAACCTTTGGCTCTTGTTGAATGATCAGTGGACTGCACAACCTTTGGCCCGTGTATCTGTAAAGAGTGTGTGTATGTATTGCCGCGACTAAGTAAAAGTTTATAGATCGGATAGGAGGGATATGAAACAGGGACACAACGAAGGAAACATCATTAAACGTTGACATCGGCGTTTCTGAGGAACAGGTATAGATGAAGCAGAAGATCAGGATCACGGCTACCTAAGATATCCCGGACGGGGATATCCGATTGTCTGCCTTTTGCTCTCAGTGCTCTAGAGAGCTGAGAGCGAGCAGCATGGAACCGGATACACGACCAGACAACATGCTCGATGTCGTGGTAGCCATCGTCACAATCACAAAGATTGTTTGCTGCGAGCCCAATGCGATAGAGATGCGCGTTTAGGTTGTAGTGATTGGACATAAGCCGAGATATCACGCGAATGAAATCACGACCTACATTCAATCCCTTAAACCAAGCTTTCGTCGAAACCTTAGGGATAATCGTGTGTAATCAACGACCGAACTCATCTTCACTCCACATGCGCTGCCAACTAACGAGTGTGTCCTGACGAGGAATGTGAAAAAATTCATTATAGGCAATTTGCCTTTCAAAAAGTGTGCCTTCTGAAGCGCCCACCTTAGCTAGCGAGTCCGCTTTCTCATTCCCCGGAATCGAGCAATGAGAGGGAACCCATGCTAAGGTAATCTTGAATAATTTTTCGACCAAAACACTCAATAGATGTCTTATTCTTGTTAGGAAATAAGATGAGCGTTTATCAACTTTCATTGAACGAATTGCCTCTATTGAGCTGAGACTGTCTGAAAAAATAAAATAATGGTCGTTGGGCAGTGTTTCTATGATCCCTAGTGCGTAGTATATCGCACCCAGTTCAGCGACATACACGGAACAAGGATCTTTGAGTTTGAAAGAGGCACTGGAATTTTCATTGAAGATGCCGAAGCCAGTGGACCCGTTTATGAATGAACCGTCAGTAAAGAACATTTTATCAGATCTAACTTTCCCATATTCTGCCGAAAATATCGGCGGAATAGAATCGGAGCGTAGATGATCTGGGATTCCATGGATTTTTTGTCGCATGGACAGATCAAAATTGACAGAGGAATTGCAAAAGTATGGGAAGCAAACTTGGTTGGAGATGCCCGGTGAAGGGTGCACTTCATGGGAAAGGAAATCATGGTACAAAGACATAAAACTTGACTGAGGAGTCAGTTGGAGTAGATTTTCGAAGTTATCAATCACCAATGGATTCATGATCTTGCAACGGATGAGAAATCTGTAGGATAATTCTGTGAATCGAAGAGTAAGCAGGGATACTCCTGCCAAGACTTCGAGACTCATCGTATGTGTCGAATGCAAACACCCCATTGCTATACGCAAGCAACGATATTGTATTCTCTCCAGCTTGAGAATATGAATCCTGGCAGCGGAAGCAAAAACTGCCATATTCAAAAACTTCTGATAATATCGTTGTTTTGTACAACTGAATGAGGTCTCCTGGATGGGCGCCCCACCATGTTCCGGTTATTGTTTGGAGAAAATTGATTCTTTGCTGGCATTTCTGTTTCAAATACGCAATGTGTATTCCCCATATAGTTGTAGAATTAGCATGATTTTTACACATAAGTTTCAATGACCGTAGGATTATATAGATAGGTCGTCACTGTTTTGCCATAATCTCGCTTTGTTTATGATTTTCCTGAATGTTTATACTGTGTTATGCAGTTTGACGTTTCTCGTGATGTTTACTATTTGTTGTTACGTTGGCAGCTACTGACGGGCTGAACTCACCCAACTACTGCACGAAACTTCCCTGTGGTTTCGTAACATATTGCATTTATTCTGCTCGTTTTGTGTTTTATGTTTCCCCTCGAGCTGTGAACGCTAGCGAATATTTCACTAGAAGTGCATCTGGTATTGCAAATTAACACAATTTGACTTTGTGTGTGTCGCTTGTTTTCGTTGCGCGAAACATAGAACTTGTTCATTTCCTGTACATGTGAATAGCAAACCTTCGATACTTTTAGTTGCCATTCGTATTTGCTTTCGTGCGCATCGGCTCTGTTCTGATGCAACAAGCTCCTAGCTTCGTTGGCGTTTTTGACCGAGAGTCGAGAAACGATTTTTCCTAAACGGTCATTCTCGCGATGTTTTATTTTTATCGCTGCAACTGTGTGCATCTCTTAGACGCGTGTTTGATGCTTGTTGAATGGCGATGCACGGAAGATGACTCTCGTTAAATACTCAGTTGATTCTCGAAATGATTCTACAAAACCACGCAAGCCATTAAACTTTTTCAGGGTCCCCGGAATTTTTACTGAAGAGTTATTTAGGAAATTTCGACGTATTCGCAAATAATGTCCGAAATGATAAACCAACAAATTAAAAAAAAATGCGTAGTCCTACGTCCTAAGCGGTCGTATCTCGGATACAACCCCTCGATTTTTTTTTCAATTAATATTATATTTTTTCATAAAAAGTATTTTTCTATAATTCTAAAAAACATGAATAGCTTATACAATAACCAACACCTCATCTATTCTTCGGGAAATCAGGTACTTCTACAGAAAATAGCTTTTCCAGCAACTACTTTTTCATGTCTTTTTTTGGAAAATTACTACTTATTATTATTTGATCTATCTGACTTACAGTCTACATGAATGTGAAATTATAATAAATATAAATAAATATCAACTCGTAATTTTTTTGTGTATGAATTCTCGCAATTGGCATGTTATACAAACTTATTTCTATTCAGAAACAATGTTACGAGCATGGTTACCATATCTACAGCATAAGTCTGAAAAATCTGTATAAATACAGATTATGCTGTAGATATGGTAACCCTGCTCGTAACATTGTTTCTGAATAGAAAGAAGTTTGCATAACATGTCAATTGCGAGAATTCATACACAAAAAAATTTCGAGTTGATATTTATTTATATTTATTATAATTTCACATTCATGTAGACTGTAAGTCAGATGGATCAAATAATAATAAGTAGTAATTTTTCAAAAAAAGACATGAAAAAGTAGTTGCTGGAAGAGCTGTTTCTGGAGGATTATGGAAGAAAACATCGTTTCCTGAAGAAAAGTGAAAATTGTCAAAAAGGAACATGGGACAACTATGCGTAGAATGACAGTATAAGAGATAGAATGATGTCGCCTTGGACAAGAGTTCACATTTTTTACCATTGTCTAAAGATTTTCAGAATACACTTTTTTCCTATCTTGACTTTAAACAGAATCAGGATAACTTGTAATTTTGTCAAAGATGAGAAAGTTGTCACTAGAAAATCCTTTTCCCTGTAGAAGTGCCCATATACCGATGTATGGATGACTTGTTGGTTATTGTTTTGCTGATACACATATTTTTTAGAATTCAAAAAATATATTCTTGTGAAAAAATATATTTAAAATTTACATAATTTGATTTTTTTTTATTTTAATTTTAATTAAAATTTAGTTTTAATTTAAATCAAAAAAAAATATTTATCGGATTCAGCTTTTCAGAATTTTTATTTTCATATGTTTTATGAAAAAAAAATTTCCTTCGTTGACTAAACATTGTTGGTCTTATAATTTTTAGAAGAGCAAGAGATATTTATAAAAAAATCTCTTTTCAAAAAGCAGTCTAATTTTTTTTGAGATTTCAAGTATGCAAAGTTGCTTAAATGGCCAACGTCTTAGCGGCCCCAACGTCCCACTACAATCTGCGATGGCGCCGCCAATGGTCAGTCGAATTGGCATGAAATTAGTCAGCTGTCACAAACCGAGCCACAGCCACGGGTTCGAAACGGCATCTAAAACCGCACCTCTGTGTGTCCCATTATACTTTCGAGCCGCCGCTATGGATTTTATCACGGTTACCGTACAAGGGCCATACTGCTAAGTCTATCATGGTCCAAATGCAGTTACAAATAACAATGTAAATGATCGGGCAGAATGATCCCGAATTCGACAAATTGTTTGGTTAAACAACGAGAGGCAGAATCTATCAGTATGAAGCGGGACCACTGCCAGTGCAATCTGGGTACATACTGGAGAACAAGTAACTTTTGGTCAATGTATACAGTAACATGTGATATGTTACTATTTGGATGATAGGATAGTTTTGAGAATCTGAATTATCATGGAGAGGTGCATTCGATCTATATCTTCTTAAGTAGACTCGCTCCCAGTCAATAGTCATCTACATCTCTACAGACAGCGATAGTTTCCGACACAAAACGAATGCCAATCATGGACCTAGATATACGAATCAGTACAATCAAAACCGTGGCTTGAGAATTGGACCAGCGTTTGAAAATTGATCGATCGTTTATTGCTGTTTTCAACGCTCCAGAATGTGAAGCATCATTGCTTGCACGGAGCAGATCTGACCACGAGCATTCCAGCATACGACTCGTCTCGCCTGCCGCGGAAATCTGAGAGCACAGCATTTGGCTGTCATGATAGGCACAGCCGTATGAATAATTACCATTTAACTGTCTTCACACCAGTCTCCCGATCGTCAATAGTTCTTCGAGGCTTCGAAAATAACAACTGTCGGAGGAGGTGTTATTAATTGGCTTTTATCGAAAGACGAACCTCGGCTATCGATATCTGAGTCATTTTTAATTAGGAATCTCGAATCGAGCCACCCAAATGAACAGGTTTCCCCCACGTTTCGCCACCACCTTCCGCCGTCATTTTTCGGTCTGCTCATGCGTCGGAGCCTGTTCCATGAGAAAGATCCATGACATCGGATGAATAATTTCAAATTAAAACAATCCAAATCCATCTTCTTCCACGGGTTTCCAATCCCGCGCTCGTTTCCATGCCTCGGGGCAGTGTCGACATCCAATTCACGCATATAATGCCTAGTTCCAGGGATCAAAATTAATTGGATTGCGTTGGGTTTCTTCCTGAGACCCGTCCGCCCTCTCCCCTCCTTTCCATGTCGACCACATCGATTTGCTGTCACCGTTGACTCGGGGAGCAACTACTGAACTACACTCGCAGAAGCTACCTCCCCCGCAGCATACCACCACAGGCATCCATGGGCAATGTGCGATAATTTTCAGCGCGCTTTTGCAGCCCCAGCCGCGTCTTTGCCCGTCTGGTCTCCCGCGCCGTTGTGGCCCCTGTAGCCAACATGTCCAGTCGAACGAGATTGACTAGTTTTTGTGTACAAAATTCCCCATCAAACGTGCCATCGTAAGCTCTCTTGTTTATGTCCAAGGAAAAAGCAAATTAGACAGTACATTAATCAAATTAGTGGCTCAGTGGTAGTGCTTTTCGGGGGAGGGATGCCGATGGCCGTGGGCCACTGATCCGGTAGGATCAACGGGTGCAGACTAGGTTCGCCCGGGTGACAGTTTTGCGCTCGACCCGACTTTACCGCAGCCAGCCGACAGCCAGAGGAAGATTGTAAGGCCATAAATTAGATTCGAAATCGCTCGCTATCGGTGCGCTCTGATCGGCTACCAATTAAAGTTGACAGCTTGTAGTGCTTCGGTGTGTTGTAAAATTATGAATGAACTTGTCTTCTGCAGGGATTCTCCTTTTTTATCCCTACAACTAAATGGAGAAGTTCCATTTTTCACACTTTGATGGATTTGGTGAACTCTAACCATGGGTTGTACATGGCTCGAATCAGTCCTTTGTTCGTCCCGCATACTGAAGACACATAGCAACTCTCGGAAAACTTCAATAGCCTGGCAACAAATGTCATCCTGCAATACCCGGAAGCTCTTCCCGTTCCAAACTCATCCCACACCAGATAACGTTGGATGTCTGTGTGAATAACAGCATTTCCCCGGTTATGTACACGCTGCCTTGTGGACCAGTGTCAATTGCGTGGGCGGAGGTGAATCCAAGAGGACCAGGAAGATTCCTTCAACGATTATAAATTATTCATACTGTGCAGACATGTTTGGCAAAACAAACAATTTCCACACCCAGTCCCATCAAGATAGGCGAAGAAAAGCGCGTCCACAAAGAAAGATCTTCCCGGGTAAAAAAGGAACTTTGTTTGATTTAATCCGCAATCCGCTACCGCCAACAGATCCACCCAACCGTCGCAGTAGCAGCTAGCTCCGAATAAAGAAAAGTGTGTCTTTTTCTGGGGGATCCCTGTATCTGTGCTTACCGAGAACAGCGCAAGAACGGAACGGGCCAATGTCTCAACTGTCCCTGTCGCTCGGATGGGGGGGGGGGGGAAATTCATCCCGAAATACATAGTAGTTCTACTCATGCACCCCCAGGGGCTACCCGCGTCGTACATAAACCCCACATCCCACGCCCAACCGAGGAACGAATGCGCGCATGTCCCTTTCTATGTATCACACCGATCCGAGCCCAGCATCTCCCCGGTAGCATCTCATATAATATCGTAAAGATTTGCCGATTCCAACTCTATCTCTCTCGCTCCGCACCATCCATCCCGGAGGAAAAGCTTCCCCCGCCGAAGTGTTCTCCCGCCGTACGCTTGACGGGGTAGATTCGCCCGAAGATTGGGTGCTTTATCGCGATGAAGATGCTTACCTTCCCTTTCTTCCCTTCGCGCTCTCCTACCACCGCGCTCCGGTCGCCATTCGAGAGGGAGAGGGTTTAAATAACTTTCCAGCGGAATGACTTCTGGTGATGGCTTTAATCGCGTAGGAGAATCGGAGCATTTTTGCTGGGTGATGTTCAACTGTGGGTGAGTCGGAGATCGAATGTTTTTCGCCTGGGAAACCCTTTTCATCGCTTGGGATGATTTCATTTCGTCCCTTGAATTGTATGAATTATTCAAAATATGTTTAATAATGATGTTAGGTTACGTTACACTGATGATTGGATGTGAACGATAAGAGAATTGGCAATTGCCAACATACAACTGATCTAATTTGTTGAAGTCTGAGAAAAAAAGCAATTATATGGCACTGATTCCAATTTTAACTGTGGGTCAAATTGAACTATGGCGTCCTCTAAATCTCAACTGTTTGAATGAAGTTGAGTACAGGATCTTTCAGATTAAACGCTCTCGCAACAATTTTTATAACTTCTACAAAAGTTAACCGATTTTCGTTTTTAAAAAACGAAAATAAAGCTTATTTTAGGACATTTTCGATGTGACCACCCCTTTTTTTCGACAACGCGTTTTAAACTGTGAGCAAAATTCATCATGCACAACTCTAACATTTGGGGGTCTTCGTAGCCACATTGGTTGCGCGTTCGCTTAGTAAGCGATCGATCGTGAGTTCAAAACTTAGGGCCCCCATTGACCATCTTTGTGTTGTTACAGAATAACTACGTCCACGCAACAATCATCAGCGATGGAGATCGAACCACGGTCGAAATAAGATCGATTCATCCATACAACTGCTCTGCTGTGCAAGAAACATCGGGCTGCTGTTCTATAAATAACTCAACAAAGGATCAACGACTACGCCTAAATGGCTACTGTGTAAATGTGTACCATTGCAATGGTATAGAAGGGAATACTCTAACGCCGAAAAATGGCAACTGTGTAATGTGCTAATTATAGATATGATAAATATGTGACATGTACACGATTAAAATTCGGCTCTGTTACAGCTAAAATGCTAATGAGCCTAAAATAAACAAAAGGGATAAAAAAAACTCTAACATTACGACTTCTATGCTGTTGAAAATACGAGTTATTTCTTCTTTAAGTTTTTCCAAATTTTGTGGCTCATTAACAGAGCAACGATCCTTCACGTACCCCCAGAGGAAGTAATCGACGACGAGAAATGTTGAAATTCTTACCATAAGTGGACAAAGTTTCATTAAGGCTTCAGTTGCTCGAGTAATACTATTTAACAAAAAATACACGTTCTTGTAAATTGTACATCTTGACACTAAAACCATCCGATCAGACTGAACGACTAGCCGAATATTATCTTCCCGAAGTTGGGGAGGCAGTGTTAACATCGACGCAGCGAAAAAAAAATGTATAAGGAGCTATTCGATATTTTTGCGTAAGCGTTTAATCTGAAAGACCCTGTACAAACATCATCACTTTTGTGGTTCTGAGCTCAAATGTACAGTGAGGGGCAGAATATAGTGTCCAAATTATTTTTTTGACGTAGAACTACGACTTTCATTAAGGGTGTCAAATCAGAAAACAGGTCACGTTTTTATGGAATAAAGTTAACGTTAATAACTATTTTTGCCGCGAACGGATTTTGGCGATTTACATACTAAACGAATCGGAAATTCCGTATTTTTTTTTTTATTTCTGTATTATAGTGACTTTCAACACATTTGGCTGGTTCGTCACTTTTACCTTCCATTTCGGAAGAATGTCGGGAGTGAGAATCTAACTCGTGACCCTTAGCGTGAGAGGTATGGATGTTACCGCTACGCCAGATCGCCTCCTCGGAAATTCCGTATGATTTGTTTAATATGCCATACATTAGAATCCCCTGATTAGTAAATGGTTAAAATTCATGAAAACTTTAAGTGTTTCTATTTTCCCATACATTTGTTCTGTCCATTTGAGTGCTTTCCCGAACAGAGCTATCAATAACGAGCAACTTATCGACGACCAACGGAGGGGAAATCGTAGGATTTAAAGTCTCCGCGAACAAAGGAAAAGAAGAAGAATGAAGGGGAATACTTGCCTAGAGTATAAACAGTGGATCTCGCTGAGGCAAACTTTCATTCGGCATCGGACTGTTGAGTAATCCAGTTCACTATGCTTTCGCTGCGCTTCGATCTAAGATTGGACCCCACCAGTGGTAATCCAACTTGGAAATCGTCGTTTGATTTTTCTGTTCGTTTTTCGCGTTATTCGTATCGTGTGTTCTTCTTTCCGTGTCATAAATTGGACGCTTCGCGTAGTGTGCGATGAGCAAGAAGAAGAGGAAGGCAGACTCGAGCCCTGCAAAAAACGAACGCATTGCCAGGGGCAATAAAATTACGAGGTAAGCGTCATCTAATCATGCACGCGGTGTTGGTGCCATGAAAAGCGCTCGCACTGAACCGAGCCTTCGCGAATGTGACACCGCACCGAACAACAGCGAAGTAGGCGATTTCGGTGCGTCGGTCGAAAATGTAAACGCCTTTACCCAGGCAGCAACCAAAATCAAGCGTCCCCCGCTGGTGGTGAAGGCGGTCGCTCTTGACAAACTCATCAGCGAATTCGCATCGATGGGTGTTACAGCAGAGTACAAGCTGTGTGGCATAATTCAGTCTTTTTCCAAGCAGTTAGCATTGTTTATTTTCCGTCTTCATAAGGGCTTCGTTGGTGCCTTTGAGAATGCATCAATGCATTGAACTGACGTTATGGCGAAGCAGACGTTAAGGTTGTGCACCAAAAATACCAAGCATCTTGAATGTCTTACTGGAATGTTATAAGTTATTTGGGTTCGCGAGCCAGTCGCAAAACTGCCTTCAACTAGGATTGCATTTGCGCTAATATTGATCATAATGAAGCATTGCTACTGTTTTCGAGGTTGTTATTACCAAAAAGAATTTATTTCTCTTGTTTAGTCATCAAAAAAGTGAATGTTCTGGAATTTTGTATGTGATTAGGTTTTGCTTGCCAGTAGCAAAACTTCCTCCACTAAGGGTGAGCTGTGCTTCTCTCGAGCATGAGAAAGTAATGCAACTCTTTTCGAGGCCAGTAATATCAACAGAAGCGTTTCTTTTGAGAATCGCGCAAAATGATGAGAAATGTTTATATTGCTAATAGTTTCAAGCCACCAATGTATGGCTCTGTATGCATGCTATGGTGAACGCTTGTTTGGCGCTTGGTTTACGCTTAGTTTGTACGAACGATATCTAGAGGTGCAATTCCTTTCAGGCAATACTAAATAACATGTAGCATAATATTTGATACTTGCAAGTGTTGTCAATGTTGTTGTTTACATGCGGTGCCAAAGATATATGTACTTATGAGATATGGAATAATGGTGCTGCTGCAACATGTATATAATCGACTGTAGCCGAGTCAATGTCAATTTCGAAAAAGGCCACCGGAATAGCCTTCGAGGTAAATTTTCAATGCATTGACATGAAATAAATTGCGACATACGATTGTTTTGCGAGGGCAAGAATGAATCATCAATCAATTATCGTCAACTGATTCTACAATGAAAAAATCATTTCAGAGATTATTCTACTAAGCAGGTGTTTCTAAAATTTCACAGCATTATAGAATAATATCCAAGGTATAAACAAGCGACTTATATAAAATAACAGCGTAGTTATACGTCAACAATGCGGTCGTATCTTGGACACAACCTACTATAATTTTTTCCATTTCTTTCATTTTTCTGGTTAAAATTCAACGAAAACACATCTTAATCATTTTTAAAATATTATTTATTATGTTCTTTTTAAGTTATGTTAATGTTGCCCTGGTAAAAAAGAAAGTTTTTCTGATAGAAAAAAAGGTTAATATTCAAAAAAAAACAGGGGCAAAATAAGGTGTCCAGATCAGTACAGCTTCAAATAAATCAAACTGAAGGCAAACAAGAACGATTTAATAATGGGTATGGCCTCCTTTAGTCTTCAGCATCTCCTGCAAGCGCTTCAGCATACTTTCAACAAGGTTGTTCAAGTGTCGTGGGTCGAGTTCTTCCCACGCGCGCTCCAGGGCATCAAAATAAGTATTTTTATTTGTCACACCAGTCTAATAAAGCATCGAGGATGGCCCACAGATTTTCGATGGGGTTCAGATCAGGACTTTGTTGGGGGCCATTCAAGGGGTTTGATGCGGCAGGAACGGAAAAATGACTTCGTCAGCTTGGCCGTATGCTTCGGATCGTTATCCTGCTGGAAAACGAAGCGCTCTTCGTGGCCCGTCTTGATGAGGGATACCTCGAGGTTTTCCTGCAGGATATTGCAATACGACTGACATGATTCCGTCAATTTTTACCAAACTGCCCACCCCACCCCAAGAAAAGCACCGTGCTTGACTGTTCCTTGGATATGGCGGTCTTGGAGCTCCTCACCCGACTTGCGCCACACACGATCCCGCTTCTTCCGGTTGAACAGCTCGAATTTGGATTTGTCGGTCCACAACACTGTTTTCCAGTATTCGAGCGGTTTATCGGCGTGTTCCTTAGCGAACTTGAGCCGCTTAGCCTTATTCACCTGGCTGATGAAGGCCTTCCCACTGCGATTTTGCTATGTTGGAGCTCTTCCTGTATCTGCCGGATCGTAATTTTTGGGTTTTTCTTCACCTCACCAATGATTTTCTTGTCCGTTCTGACATCTGTCTTGGACTTCCGTCCTCTTCCCGGGCGATCCACCACCGATCCGAACGTTTTCATCTTCTTCATGACTTCTGATACCACTGTCTTGCTGATTACGTAGTGCTGGGCCACTTCCCGGTGCGTTTGGCCGTTATTGACATCACGAACAACCAGTTTCCGGATGGACAACGGAATGGAACCGGAAATTTTTGTAGACACCAGTTTGAATGCTCCAGAGCCAAGCCAGTTGTTTATGAAACGTCAAAATACACAAAACAAACAAATTCGAGGGGCCTCACGATGGAAACTAATCGAAATTTTATCGATTTTCGAGTTGGACACTTTATTTTGCCCCTGTTTTTTTTTGGAATATAAACTTTTTTTTCTATCAGAAAAACAGCGTAACATTAACAAAACTTGAAAAGAACATAATAAATAATATTTTAAATATGATTACGATGTGTTTTCGTTGAATTTTAACCGAAACAAATGGAAAAAAAATAATTTGGATACTTTATTTTGCCCCTCACACGTACTGATGCAGCTTTGCGTAAATTCGTCAATTCCAGATATTGCATTGATGCTGTTCCCCTCGATCAATGCTGGAACACCTTAAGGTGAAGGTGGAAGCTATCCACAAATGGCTGCTACAATGGCGCTCATTTCTTTCATATCCCTCCCTTACTCCTCGCCAGAAAATAAATAATTTTGCGAAACAGTTTGAAGAAAATCATCGTGTTCACACACCTCCCATCAAGTAATATCAACCAAACTCTAATCGATTACTCACAAGATATTAAATTTTCATCTGCTATCGCACTGTATAGTGAAAAACGTCAAAATACTCTAGCAAGTGCTCTGAAAGTTAAATTTTAGTTTTTCAATTTTCGGCAATGGTTTTGTTTGTATTGGTGAAAGCATCGTTATTCTTTCGACACTGATGTCAGAAAACATCATCGAAACAGCTATAAAAACCATTCAATAAAATGTTATTCCTGAGTCATAGCGTTTCATGTCATGAAAATCAATAAAATAAAATTGTGTTGATATCAATACAATTATTATTTTTACGTGTAATGGGTCTATAATGTAAGTTTTGGCAACTTTAACATTGGGTAAGAGAATGTATTGCAGAGCTCGGAACGCTGCCACGGCTGCCTATGCTTTCAAAAACAGTAAACGGAAAAGCATTACATTCAATCAAAATGCCTCGGCCAACGAAGAGAAGGGTTAATGCTCTCCAACGTGATTATGTGAAAACAATACGATCAACGAAGGAAAATATTAAGGAACTATCAACATCGAGTTACTATGCGGAAGAACTTGTTAATACCAAAAGAGCCCCAATTCACATGTGTTATAAATTTGCTCATGTTACTCTCGAGTATGATCACAATTATACTTCACATGCAAATGCACCTTCTGTATATGTATAGGGTTGGGGAAAAAGAAATGTAGTATTTCTGATCGAATTTTGACGCTTTATTTAACATACTTAAAATTATCCAATTTAAGTCAAATATGCGCCGTTTTGTTCGCAAACTTGTTGCAATTTAGGAGGCAACTTCATTAACCGCCCCCCCCTCCCCCATTATAAAACCCACCTTCCAAAAAAACTCAAACAGCCAATTTTCGCAAGTCTCTTTTGTGGCCAACTTAGTATCACCAAAAGCGTTTTGCATGGACCGGAAGAGATGATTATCACTTGGAATCAGATCCCGACTATACGGTGGGTGCAATAGGACATTCCATCCGAACTCCCGTAGCATCTGGCGGGTCATCAAAGATGTGTGAGGCCGAGCGTTGTCCTGGTGGAAAACAACACCATTCCTATTGATCATTTCGGGCCGCTTCTGGTCAATCGCCTGCTTCAAACGGTCAAGCTGCTCACTGTAGAGAACCGAGTTGAGGGTCTGGCCATAGTTCAGCAGCTCATAGTGGATGATTCCCTTCCAATCCCACCAAACACACAACAAAACCTTCCTGGCCGTCAATCCGGGCTTGGCGATGGTGCGGGCAGGCTCACCGTGCTTTGACCACGACTTCTTTCGCTTTATATTGTCGTACGTGATCCACTTTTCATCACCAGTCGCCATCTTCTTCAAAAATGGGTCGAGTTCGTTCCGTTTCAGCAGTGCATCGCAGGCGTTGATTCGGTCTAAAAGATTTTTTCGCGTCAACTCGTGTGGCACCCATACATCCAGCTTTTTTTGGAATCCAATCTTCTGTAAATGGTTCCAAACGGTTTTATGGTCTATACCCAGTTCCTGGCCAATCGAGCGAGTGCTCACATGCCGGTCTACTTGGATAATTTCAACGATTTTATCGGTTTCCACGACGATTGGCCTACCAGTACGGGGTGTATCTTCGACAGCCACTACACCAGAACGAAATCGATCAAACCAACGCTGTGCTGTGCGAATCGTTACAGTTTCGGAGCCATAAACTACATGATTTTTTTCGACCGCCTTCGTTGCAGTTTAACCTCGCAGGTAGTAAAAACGTAAAATATGGCGAATTTCTTGCTTGGTGGACTCTTTGACGCGCTATAACTTGAGACTGAAAAGGACAATCACAACACTGTCAAAACGACACTTGTAGCACAGATTGTCGTCTTTAAATAGCCGTATAGTATGACACGATGCGATAAGCACAACACAAGATATGTTTAAGTGTTGCCATATATTGACAATATACGACATTTCTTTTTCCCCAACCCAATATTTTTATATTTGCAATTGTTCTTCGGAACATATCATTCATACATTTTACTTTAGCATTGAATTTTTATTTTATTTTTTTTTTTTCAAATGTATTCAAAGGCTCGTGTCAATGAAGCGCCACACAGTCTGACTATTTACGCGTGCTTTGCTCTTCTCTCACAAACAATATTACCCCATTTTTACACGTGGGTTTACCTATACTGCTACAATGGCTAGCTTCCACCTTCACCTTAAAAGCAGCAATTATCAGCACAGCAGAGACCTTCATCGGGTATGAACAACGAGGACAACGGAACGGATGGTTTGACAACGAGTGCCGAGCGCTCCTGAACGAGCAGGATGCAGAACGCGCAGCCATGCTGCAACGAGCGACTCGACAAAACGTGGAACGATACAGACTGAAGCGAAGACAGCAAACACATCTCTTTCAAGAGAAAAGCGCCGCCAGGAATAGAAAGAGTGTGTGGAGATGGACCTGCTTTATCGTTCTCGAGAATCGCGGAAGTTCTTCAAGAAACTAAACGCCTCGCACAAAAGCATTGTGCCGCGGGCCGAAATGTGCAGAAACAAAGAAGGAGGCATCTCAACGAATGAACGCGAGATGATCGAGAGGTGGAGGCAGAACAGCGCGCAGACAGGAGACCAAGACGACGTTGAGGAGGACTACACGGGTGCAGTGAACAACGACGACGTACTACTCCCGACGATGGGTGAAGTTATGGAGGCCATTAATCAGCTGAAGAACCACAAATCAGATGGTAAGGATGGCCTCGTAGCGGAGCTCTTCAAGGGAGGTCCAGGAAAACTTTTAGAGTGTATGCATCGGTTGATAGTCAGGATCTGAGACACAGAACAGCTACCGGAGGAGTGGAAGGACGAGATAATCTGCTCCATATATGAAAAAGGTGACAAGCTGGATTGTGGTAACTATCGTGCCATCACAGTCCTGAATGGTGCCTATTCTGTCTCAGATCCTCTTCCGCCGTCTATCGCCAATAGTAAGTAGATTTGTGGGAAGTTATCAGGCCGGATTCATGCCCGGTTGCTCGACGACGGACCAGATTTTTACACTGCGGCAGATCCTCCAAAAATGCCGCGAGTACCAGGTCCCTACGCAGCTCATCTTCGTTGACTTCAAGGCCGCATATGATACAATCGGCCGACGACAGCTATGGAGGATCATGGTCGAACATGGCTTTCCCCGAAAGCTGGCAAGACTGATTCAGGCAACAAAAAAACGGTTATGCGGAGAACGGGCTTCAACATGCGGGGCACGATTTTCAACAAATCTAGTCAGTTTATCTGCTTCGCCGACGACGTGGACATAATCGGAAGAACACATGCGACAGTAGCCGACTTGTATAACCAACTGAAACACGAAGCAGGGCTGATTGGGCTTGGGATCAATGCGTCTATGACTAAATACATGCTAGCTGAAGGGACTGATCGCAATAGAGTTCTTCTTGGAAGTAGTGTTGTGATCGATGGCGGTTGATAACAACTGACAACAAGAACAGCCGTGAAACTCGAAGACGCATAGTCAATGGAAGTCGTGCCTACTATGGGCTCCGCAAATCCTTGAGGCCCAACAAACTCCGACTCCGTACGAAGTGTACCATGTACAAATCCCTAATTCGACCGGTTGTTCTCTATGGGCATGAAGCATGGACGATGCTTGAACAGGTGGAGCAGGACTTGACAAGACTCAGCGCAGCCAGGAGTTGAAGAACTGCAGCAATGGATCGGGATTATTGGCGAAAAATTGTGAAGAAGATCTAATCTCTCAATGGGATGTAGTATCATTATAAATGAATAAATAAATAAATAAATAATAGATATTGCATCTTCAGATTAAGCGTCGTACACAAACTACGTAACGCGAGGAAAGGGGGAGGGGTTGTGGCTTATCTTATAGGTCGCAATACCAGAGTTGCCATGATAAAAATTGTGTTTTAGATCTAGAAAACTCTTTTTATCTTAATTTTTTTTCCAGAAAATTTGTATGGGTATCTATGTTGATTATATAAATCTAATTTCACGCCATAATTTTAGTAGTAAAGTGAGCGAAGGCAGTAAAAATCTGGGAAGTCGATAGCAGCTCTCAATACATTTCAGGTTCCATATAGTTCTGTTTGCTTTGACGGTTATATCGTTCTGAATCATATTTCGGACACTTCGTTCTAAAATCTTGAACTGCTTAATGCACTGATGATGTAACTATAAAATTAATATCACAATTGTTTCTTTATAGTAATCTCTTGGTTTCATAATCATTTCATATGAGAACTATATTTGAATTATAACATAATCGGCAAAAATCTGACAACACTACTCATTATCGTTTGTGTTTGACGATTGCTTATCGTGAGCACCCGTTCATAAATATTTAATTCCCGTGTTTTATCAGTTCTCATCATCGTTAACAGTTTACTGTGATTGCTTGGTAAGTGTTTCGCAGTTGACTATAAAATATAATCAAGCGTAATGTAATTTTCATCCAAAAAATTACAAAATTTTATTCGATTTATTCGATGATTTTTTTATGTTTTCAATGAAATAAGTACCAAAGTAGAAAGCTTAAAAGCATATTGAAATAATTTATTGAAAATATCAACAAAATAATACTTGTGCATAAAGTTAAGATCTGTTTTCTGCATCAGATGCCTTAAGCGTCCGAAATATTATTCAGAACGAACTCAAATTGTGATCCCTACACAAGAGCTTTTAAAAAAATCGTTCATCACGTTAACTCTCTAGATCGCGCATTCGCCAATTCCATAAACGCCAGACAATTGACGATTTTTTCATGCGAAGGTAATAACACAACATTCTTGATTGCTGATATTCTGATGATAAATGCAGCATCACCTTTTAAACTGGCTAGTGTTTCGCTGCAGTTCCTTGCAATCTTCAGCGGATTTAACGATGATTTAAAGCTAAAGATTACCCGATCAGGTGGGATGAGCAAGAATACATTCTTAAGGAAAATCGGAAACAATAACGGTCCAAGATCCGAAATCTTGGGTACCGTCATTTTTGGCAGCATAAACACCAAACACACTTTCGTTCAAATCTTTACATTCATTCTTTTTATTGTGAAAATTCGAGCAATTTCATAGGTCGTTAAAACATTCAAACACGTTTGCAATAAATCAATCATTTTATATTCAACAACCAATATATTAACTAGAAATAATTTTTATGGCAAAACAACGTTTGCCGGGTCAGCTAGTGTAAATATTATACAAATGCTATACCAGCATGGAAGAGTCGCACATTTTCTATTATTTCGAGGCACAAAAATTATTTTAGGTGTACGAGACTCGTGTTAATCGACCATCCTTTGGAAATTCCATGCTGGGTTAATGTATGATATGACTGAGGATTTGATTTGAACCACCTTTCTCGGCACAATCTCTAGTGCCAGGTTTATGGTTTGATCAGTAATGTTGTGGTCCGTTTTTAACTCGCTGGAGAAATGATTTGGAAATCGAAATCGATTGCGATCGAGATTCCTTCTAGAGATTTAGTTATTTTATCAAGAAGAAACAAAGTATTTTACGTTTCTCATTCATAAAAATCCAAAAGCTATAGGGTTTCTTTTAAGATAATCCTCTTCACGCTTTTCGTATTTTAAGCTGAGCAGTCAAATGCAGTCAACTATGGCTGGCGACACTGAACTGATTATGTGGCAAGTGTATAGGTGATTTGCTTATAAAACAAGATAAAGTGATTCATTTCCAGACCAGAACGCTGTGTTCGTCATTTTCAACCGCTAACAGGGCACCAAGTTTTGTCTAATAATTTCAAAATTTCAAAACCGCTCCTCATTAAAAGTAATGTTGTCTTCTTCCCATCTATTCTTCTCCACTTGCAGTCACTACAAAGCGCCGCAAGGCGGGCGGGAACTTCGTGCGCTAACTGCAAAACTACAACCACGACACTCTGGCGGAGGAACCAAGGTGGCGAACCAGTTTGCAACGCCTGTGGCTTGTACTATAAGCTGCACAATGTAAGTACCAACACTGCCAACAGTAATTTATCGAAGCAAGTTTTATAAATCTGCCCATTTGAAAACAACGAAACAAAACAAAAAAGGTACGCACGTGCGAACGGTTAGGCAGTCTGGTCGCATTTCACCTGAACGATGGCGGATAATCTACGTAGCTAATCACAGGGACGATTCGCCGACGCGTCCGCGTTTCACATTACAGGACACACCAATCGATAGCGGATCATAAATTATTCACGGGCAAATAGACTCGAACACAGCGCGACAGATCCTGTGCCCCAGCGCGAGAGCGACACGTTAACCGGAAGCTGCATTTGCACACTCTCGGAACGGATGGTTAGCCCATTAATAAATTCTTCGCATGCCTTCTCGCGCCCTCGCAATGGGCGCAATAAATTTCACGCAAGTCTGCCGGTCGAGCCAGGCATTGGGCGGGAAGTGGACTTCCGTCCGGAGACACCCGAAAATGAATCTTCGATCGATATGGGCCCGGCCGATGTCCGCCTGGTTGCGGATATCCGAAACATTGTGTATGTGCGAGGGCTGATCCCCGTAGGGGGTGGAAGTAAACAGTGCACAATGGACAGAAATTTTCCGCTGTTATTGAAGAAGAGCTCTTGGTTGGGTTGACGTTGGAATGAATTCCAAACATATATTTTTTACAATTTTAATTTTTCGTGAATCCGTGTCACAATGTATCCACAACCAACACAATTTCCCACCCTCCGGAGCGCGTTGATTCCTATTTCATCAGAACCCCAACGTTCGCTTCCGAAGTGGCTTTCCATCATTGTCGGGTAAACGATTTTTCTTTCCTGCATCAGCAACACAGGAACCCCTCGAATGAAACGAGACGAAGTTCCTTCGAAGGGCCATGAAAAATTCATACTTTCGTTAAGCGACGATATATCCCCTCGTGTGGCCTAGGGGGCTGAGAAAAATGTCTTATCTCCGCCAGGAAGCGCTTTTCTTTTTATTGTTTATCGAAACAATTGATGCGAAGACGACGGCGGCGGCGGCGGCCGATCGGAGCAATTCTTCTCCTGCAGATGCAGGGCGCTGATAAGTGGCGAATTTATAACGCTTGGTGAATTCCTTTCCGTTATTCCAATGGTGGATGGAAGAGCTGCTTTCTCCCTAGTTTATTGCAAATGTAAGGTTCGCTATATGCGTGTGGGGAGGGTGCGTGATTGCTGGTTTTCTGCATCGATGCTTGTAATGATGCTCGATAAGACGGCGGGGAATCCTTCTATTTAGTTCTAGTTAATAAGCTAAACAATGTAATCAGAGTGTGACACTAAAAGTATACACTGATGGACATAAGTATTCGTCATGTATTCAATAAAATCGATTATATTACTTATAATATCCATTGGAGATAACACCAGATCTCTACGTTCCATGCATTTTTAAGTGATTTGGCATCGAAAAAAAATCGATTTTCCAAATTTCCTTCGCTCCCCCCTTGGAAGATTTTCGAGGATCAAAAAATCAAAACTTTGAGCGTTTTGAGGCACCCCTAAATCATGTCCGATTGAACTGAAACTTTGCATAGGTCATTTTTTTGGGGCCAATATACAAATTGTACATGGTCGGTTTTTGAAATTCGATGATGACATTTTTTCCATACATCCATTGCCACCCAAATATAGGTATTGGAAACAAAAATGGCTAGTTTCGTATTGTATTTTATAACATCTCAATTTTTTTATTTTCTCAAAAAGATCTGGGAGTACTGCATAAAACTGACATTTCTTATTCGCGCTTGTTTACTTGTACATTGTTGAAATCGGCTCTCGCATCCCGAGTTTCACTTTTCTTCTACTTCTGTTTGACAATTGCCCAATATTTCTCAATTGGGCGGAATTGAGAACAGTTGGGTGGATCTACGTCCTTTTTCGAGGAAATCCACCCCTCTGTCTCGATACCACAGTAGAGCTTCTCCCCTGCGGCTTACCAAATCAGGCCAAAACTTACAAGTCCATTGTGAGCTTCAATGTACGTTTCTGCAGACACTCATGCTTGTATTTTTTAGAATCCATAGTCTTGTTTGTCACGAAAACTCGGGTGTTTTGTCCGCAGCCCCAAGTACCTTGTCAGATCAAATGCTTTTCTGCGATTTTCCGGGAAGCATCTCAAGTACGTTTCATACAGTGACAGGCACGAAAAAGCACATCTTGAACATTTAGAAACTTTGCACAATTTCTGGACTATTTTATGAAACACTGCTACCGTAATTTTATAGAATTGTTTGTTAACTATTAGCTGATCGAAAAGTAATTAGCAACTTTTATAATGATTCTACTCAAAAATGGATGAACCTGTTTTAGTGTACATGCAAGCAAAAGTTTGTTTAAGGGGCGAACACGAAATTATTGCGACACCGAAAATGTCATGCCAATTTTCTTATAATGTTTAGAATCAAACCAAAATTTTAGGGCAGTTTTATACATAAAATTACTTCAAAAATCAAAAGAAAAGTTAATCGATGGAGCCTTGAGTGTAAAATTGAACGCATTTTCGCTTGATGCCCTCCATCAAAGTCTTTACAGTGTCATCCGGTACCAGTTTCTCAGTTTTTTTTCCATTTTCTTAACATGTCCTTCTCGTCTTTGACTGTCTTCTTGCTCTTCCGAAGTTCCCGCTTCATTATTGCCCAGTACTTGCTCCACCGGGCGCAGCTCCGGACAGTTTGGCGGGTTCATGTCCTTTGGAACAAAATGGACAGAATTGGCCTTATACCACTCCAGGACACTTTTAGAATAGTGGCATGATTCCAAATCTGGCCAAAATAGCGGATCTTCGTCGTGCTGCTGCAAGAACGGCAAAAGGCGCTTCTCGAGGCACTCAGATTTGTAGATCTCGCCATTTACTGTGCCCTTTGTCACGAAAGGCTCACTCCTCAGTCCTCAAGAGCAGATGGCCTGCCAAACGAGATATTTGGAGGCGACATTTTCTTCTTCTTATATTTGTCGTCCACATCGAACTTGCTCTTGCCGGTGAAAAACTCCAACCCCGGAATTTGCTTAAAATCGGCTTTTATATCTTTCTGTTCTCCGGTCCCGGTTTTCTTCCAGCTCCTTTGCCGTGGTCCAACGTCAACCGCTCCTGGAACCGCTTCAACACTTTGGAGACAGTTGAATGGTGAAAGTTCAACATTTTTCCCAACTGCCGGTGCGACAAGCCAGGAAATTCCAGGTGTTTGGAAAGAATTTGTTCTCTCGACTCGCGTTGGTTCACCTCCATTTTCGTTGAATCGAAAAACACGACTTCGAGTTTGACAGCATGTAGACAATACACATCAATGAGAAAGTGTGCAAAATTTGGTTGATTTTTACCCAATGGTAAAAAAGTTATGCCCTGTTGAATGTGTCGCAATAATTTCGTGTTCGCCCTTTACACGTCAACAAAAGTTTATGCAATCGATTCATTCCGTTTAAGTTGTTCGGTTTCGCTATGACAAGGATTTATCTTGAGACAAGGGAGAAAATTCTGCACACTTGGTGTACTGAAAAGTGTGCTACCTTCAACCAAATCGCTAAACAATTTAAAGTGTGAAAAATATTGGGTTGGGGAAAAAGAAATGTCGTATTTCTGATCGAAAGTTGACGCTTTATTTCACATACTTAAAATTATCCAATTTAAGTCAAATATGTGCCGTTTTGTTCGCAAACTTGTTGTCATTTAGAAGGCAACTTCATTAGCACCCTTCCCCCACCCCCTTATAAAACCCCCCCTCCTTATTTGCAAAAAACTCAGACAGCCAGTTTTCGCAAGCCTCTTTTGAGGCCAACTTAGTATCACCAAGAGCGTTTGGCATGGACCGGAAGGGATGATAATCACATGGAGCCAGGTCTGGACTATACGGTGAGTGCAATAGGACATCCCATCCGAGCTCAAGTAGCTTCTGCTGGCGGGTCATCAAAGATGTGTGAGGTCGAGCGTTGACCCGATGGAGAACAACACCATTTATATTGATCATTTCGGGCCGCTTCTGGTCAATCGCCTGCTTCAAACGGTCAAGCTGGTCACAGTAGAGAACCGAGTTGAGGGTATGGCCATAGTTGAGCAGCTCATAGTGGATGATTCCCTTCCAATCCCACCAAACACACAACAAAACCTTCCTGGCCGTCAATCCGGGCTTGGCGATGGTTTGGACCGGCTCGTCGAACTTCGACCACGACTTTTTTCGCTTTAGGTTGTCGTACGTGATCCACTTTTCATCACCAGTCACCATCTTCTTCAAAAATGGGTCAAGTTCCTTCCGTTTCAGCAGTGCATCGCAGGCGTTGATTCGGTCTAAAAGTTTTTTTCAACTCGTGTGGCACCCATATATCCAGCTTTTATTGGAATTCAATCTTCTGCAAATGGTTCCAAACGGTTTTATGGTCTATACCCAGTACCTGGCCAATCGAGCGAGTGCTCTCATGCCGGTCTACTTGGATGATTTCAACGATTTTATCGGTTTCCACGACGATTGGCCTACCAGTACGGGTGTATCTTCGACAGCCACTACACCAGAACGAAATTGATCAAACCAACGCTGTGCTGTGCGAATCGTTACAGTATCGGGTCCATAAACTACACGAATTTTTTCGGCCGCCTTCGTTGCAGTTTTACCTCGCAGGTAGTAAAAACGTAAAATATGGCGAATTTCTTGCTTGGTGGACTCCATCTTTGACGCGCTCTAACTTGAAACTGAAAAGGAAAATCACAACACTATCAAAACGACACTTGTAGCACAGATTATTGTCTTTAAATAGCCGTATAGTATGACCCGATACGATAAGTACAACACAAGATATGTTTAAGTGTTGCCATATATTGACAATATACGACATACGACGACAATATACGACACACAATATACGACAATACTTCAACAGAATGGTTCCGCAGCAAGTCTTTTCAACTGACGGAAGACAGAAACTGGTTCATTTTGTTGAAGTCCGTTTTCCTGAAGTTATAACGAGTTACTTCACCTGTCGGGGTGAATTTGTATGGAACGCGTTCATTTATGAACAATAGCAGAGGTGGATAATGCCGACATTCCTTTACTAGCGGAGCAGGAGCATTCGATACGGTTATGTCGTTAGAGAGTTCTCCGATGACAAAACAGAGGCGACCATTAGAGTTGTGAACAGAGTTGAGTTGGATAAGCTCAGCGGTGCTATAGTCATCAAAGAGGTGTTTATGGACTGAATTCAGCGAGCAAGATTTGGGTAGAGATAGCCAGTAGAAACTTGAGACCAGCTAATAGACCGCATGTTAAAGTCACCCATAATAAGTATTTTGTCCGATAAAGTCACACGTGAGGTAATCCATTCCAATGATTCGCAATGGTGTGACGTCAAATTTGAGTCGTTGACGCGGTCAAGAGGGACGTAAATGACGCAGATGAATAAAGTGCACCCGGCGACAGTAAGTTCAACCCATAACTGTTCGACTGCAGTACAGTTTGGTGGTTACACTGCAGGTAGATTCAATTTATATAGCTTACTAGCTGACCCGGCAAACTTCGTCCCGCCCCAAATTTTTTTTTATCAATACCATCAAACATTCACATTTTCTTGCCATGAGCAAGTTCATGGGTCCAATCGCAGAACTGTTCATTGATTGGTTTTTAATCGACCCCGTTGAATTTACCTTTTACTATAAAATTCCTAGTATTTCTAACAAAACTCTTCATTATAATATCAGATTATTTTCGTTCAAGATTTTTCAACCACTTGCATTCCCGAGTAATGTAGAAATTTGTGTTTCATTTGTATGACACCCCATCTCCCCGCCCTTCCCCCTTAGAGAGGGGGGTGGAGAGTCTAACCACCATAGAAACATTTATTGCACCCTAATACCTCAATATGCCCTATTTCGTTTCATTTGCTTGAATAATTCTCGAGTAATGCAGAAATTTGTGTTTTATTCGTATGGCAGCCCCCCCCCCCTTGAGAGGGGGTGGAGAGTCTAACCACCATACAAACATTTATTGCACCCTATTACCTCAATATGCTCGAATTCGTTTCATTTGCTTGATTAATTCCCGAGTAGTGTAGAATTTTGTGTTTAATTTGTATGGCAGCCCCCCTTAGAGAGGTGGAAGGGGTCTCAAACTATCACGAAAACCTTCCCCGGTCCCAAAAACCCCTACATACCAATTTTCATGTTGATCGGTTCAGTAGTTTCCGAGTCTATAAGAATCAAACAGACAGACAGACAGAAATCCATTTTTATATATTAGGCTGTCAAAAAAGTCCGCGTTTTTCCGCGAGGTGTCGTTGTAAGCGCGTAGTTCTAGTTGTATTCATTGTATCGAGTCATACTATAGCTTGTAGGAAAGGTATTTTTGCGCGCTATAATATAGTCCTTGACAGTGTTTTGTTTGGGTAAGTTGTTCGTGAGTTATAGTGTCGCAAATATGGAGCAAAATAAAGAGAAAATCCGACATATTTTACAGTACTACAATCACAAAGGCAAAAATGCATCTCAAGCTGCCAATAAAATTTGTGCAGTTTATCGGCCAAGAGCTGGGGATAAGTCATCAAACCGTTATTAACCATTTGAAGAAGCTTGGATTCACAAAGAAGCTCGATGTATGGGTGTCACACACGTTGACGCAAAAAAACATCTTTGACCGTATCGACGCATGTGAATCGCTGCTGAATCGCAACAAAATCGACCCGTTTCTGAAGCGGATGGTGACTGGCGATGAAAATTGGGTCACTTACGACAACGTGAAGCGCAAACGGTCGTGGTCGAAGCCTGCTGAAGCGGCTCAGACGGTGGCCAAGCCCTCATTAACGGCCAGGAAGGTTCTGATGTGTGTTTCGTGGGATTGTCAAGGAATAATCTATTATGAGCTGCTTCCCTATGGCCAAACGCTCAATTCGGACCTGTACTGCCAATAACTGGACCGTTTGAGGGTAGCACTCATGAAGAAGAGGCCATCTTTGATAAACAGAGGCCGCATTGTCTTCCATCAGGACAACGCCAGGCCACACACTTTTTTGGTGACGCGCCAGAAGCTCCGGGAGCTCGGATGGGAGGTTCTTTTGCATCCGCCGTATAGTCCGGACCTTGCACCAAGTGACTACCACCTGTTTTTGTCCATGGCGAACGAGCTAGGTAGTCAGAAGTTAGCCACAAAAGAGGCCTGTGAAAATTGGCTATCCGAGTTTTTTTGCCAATAAGGAAGCGAGCTTCTATAACAGGGGTATTATGAAGTTGGCATCTCGTTGGGAACAAGTCATCGAACAAAACGGGGCATATTTGACTTAAAACAGATGATTGTAACTAATTTTATGAACAAATGAAAATTCAAAAAAAAAATACCGCAGGACTTTTTTGACAGCCTAATATATAGATTTTGATGAACATACCATGAGCAATTAAAATTTCCTTGTTTTGTAATGTTTCGCAATCTAAAAAAATCTTTGAACTCAATTTCCATACAGATTAAAATATTTTTATTATGTTTTTGAAGCAATGAAAATGCAAAATGGCGCTGAAACGTTAGAATGAAGAGAGCAAGAAATAAGTCACCCGGTTATCAAAATTTCAGCGTTATGACACGTTTCATTTGACACTACTGAAAAATAAATAGGAAGCGCCGTTCCTGAGACACAAAAGGAGGTAGGTTCAGGACCATCAGTGAGTTAGGACCACCTTCCCCTATAGGATGGTTTTGTGGATGGGAAGGGGAGATCTCAGAGGAAAGTGAGAAGTATTCAGACTAACATAAAAGAGACATAAAAAAGT